>NW_026962438.1:0-50000 GCF_032445375.1 Bacillus rossius redtenbacheri | reverse complement strand
GTACCACCTACTGTCTGCCCAGTGGCTCCTTTACCTGGCTGGGTGGAAGGAGACCGCCCCTTGTACCACCTACTGTCTGCCCAGTGGCTCCTTTACCAGGCTGGGTGGCAGGAGTCCGCCCCTTGTACCACCTACTGTCTGCCCAGTGGCTCCTTTACCTGGCTGGGTGGCAGGAGACCGCCCCTTGTACCACCTACTGTCTGCCCAGTGGCTCCTTTACCAGGCTGGGTGGCAGGAGTCCGCTCCTTGTACCACCTACTGTCTGCCCAGTGGCTCATTTACCTGGCTGGGTGGCAGGTGACCGCCCCTTGTACCAACTACTGTCTGCCCAGTGGCTCCTTTACCAGGCTGGGTGGCAGGAGACCGCCCTTGTACCAACTACTGTCTGCCCAGTGGCTCCTTTACCAGGCTGGGTGGCAGGAGACCGCCCCTTGTACCACCTACTGTCTGCCCAGTGGCTCCTTTACCTGGCTGGGTGGCAGGAGACCGCCCCTTGTACCACCTACTGTCTGCCCAGTGGCTCCTTTACCAGGCTGGGTGGCAGGAGTCCGCCCCTTGTACCACCTACTGTCTGCCCAGTGGCTCCTTTACCTGGCTGGGTGGCAGGAGTCCGCCCCTTGTACCACCTACTGTCTGCCCTGTGGCTCCTTTACCAGGCTGGGTGGCAGGAGTCCGCCCCTTGTACCACCTACTGTCTGCCCAGTGGCTCCTTTACCAGGCTGGGTGGCAGGAGTCCGCCCCTTGTACCACCTACTGTCTGCCCTGTGGCTCCTTTACCAGGCTGGGTGGCAGGAGTCCGCCCCTTGTACCACCTACTGTCTGCCCAGTGGCTCCTTTACCAGGCTGGGTGGCAGGAGTCCGCCCCTTGTACCACCTACTGTCTGCCCAGTGGCTCCTTTACCAGGCTGGGTGGCAGGAGTCCGCCCCTTGTACCACCTACTGTCTGCCCAGTGGCTCCTTTACCAGGCTGGGTGGCAGGAGTCCGCCCCTTGTACCACCTACTGTCTGCCCAGTGGCTCCTTTACCAGGCTGGGTGGCAGGAGACCGCCCCTTGTACCACCTACTGTCTGCCCAGTGGCTCCTTTACCAGGCTGGGTGGCAGGAGTCCGTCCCTTGTACCACCTACTGTCTGCCCTGTGGCTCCTTTACCAGGCTGGGTGGCAGGAGTCCGCCCCTTGTACCACCTACTGTCTGCCCAGTGGCTCCTTTACCAGGCTGGGTGGCAGGAGTCCGTCCCTTGTACCACCTACTGTCTGCCCTGTGGCTCCTTTACCAGGCTGGGTGGCAGGAGTCCGCCCCTTGTACCACCTACTGTCTGCCCAGTGGCTCCTTTACCAGGCTGGGTGGCAGGAGTCCGCCCCTTGTACCACCTACTGTCTGCCCAGTGGCTCCTTTACCTGGCTGGGTGGCAGGAGACCGCCCCTTGTACCACCTACTGTCTGCCCAGTGGCTCCTTTACCTGGCTGGGTGGCAGGAGACCGCCCCTTGTACCACCTACTGTCTGCCCAGTGGCTCCTTTACCAGGCTGGGTGGCAGGAGTCCGCCCCTTGTACCACCTACTGTCTGCCCAGTGGCTCCTTTACCAGGCTGGGTGGCAGGAGTCCGCCCCTTGTACCACCTACTGTCTGCCCAGTGGCTCCTTTACCTGGCTGGGTGGCAGGAGTCCGCCCCTTGCACCACCTACTGTCTGCCCTGTGGCTCCTTTACCAGGCTGGGTGGCAGGAGTCCGCCCCTTGTACCACCTACTGTCTGCCCAGTGGCTCCTTTACCTGGCTGGGTGGCAGGAGTCCGCCCCTTGCACCACCTACTGTCTGCCCTGTGGCTCCTTTACCTGGCTGGGTGGCAGGAGTCCGCCCCTTGCACCACCTACTGTCTGCCCTGTGGCTCCTTTACCTGGCTGGGTGGCAGGAGACCGCCCCTTGTACCACCTACTGTCTGCCCAGTGGCTCCTTTACCTGGCTGGGTGGCAGGAGACCGCCCCTTGTACCACCTACTGTCTGCCCAGTGGCTCCTTTACCTGGCTGGGTGGCAGGAGTCCGCCCCTTGCACCACCTACTGTCTGCCCAGTGGCTCCTTTACCTGGCTGGGTGGCAGGAGACCGCCCCTTGCACCACCTACTGTCTGCCCAGTGGCTCCTTTACCAGGCTGGGTGGCAGGAGTCCGCCCCTTGCACCACCTACTGTCTGCCCAGTGGCTCCTTTACCTGGCTGGGTGGCAGGAGACCGCCCCTTGTACCACCTACTGTCTGCCCAGTGGCTCCTTTACCTGGCTGGGTGGCAGGAGTCCGCCCCTTGCACCACCTACTGTCTGCCCAGTGGCTCCTTTACCAGGCTGGGTGGCAGGAGTCCGCCCCTTGTACCACCTACTGTCTGCCCAGTGGCTCCTTTACCTGGCTGGGTGGCAGGAGTCCGCCCCTTGTACCTCCTACTGTCTGCCCTGTGGCTCCTTTACCAGGCTGGGTGGCAGGAGTCCGCCCCTTGTACCACCTACTGTCTGCCCAGTGGCTCCTTTACCTGGCTGGGTGGCAGGAGTCCGCCCCTTGTACCACCTACAGTCTGCCCAGTGGCTCCTTTACCTGGCTGGGTGGCAGGAGTCCGCCCCTTGTACCACCTACTGTCTGCCCAGTGGCTCCTTTACCTGGCTGGGTGGCAGGAGTCCGCCCCTTGTACCACCTACAGTCTGCCCAGTGGCTCCTTTACCAGGCTGGGTGGCAGGAGTCCGCCCCTTGGACCACCTACTGTCTGCCCAGTGGCTCCTTTACCAGGCTGGGTGGCAGGAGACCGCCCCTTGTACCACCTACTGTCTGCCCAGTGGCTCCTTTACCTGGCTGGCAGGAGTCCGCCCCTTGCACCACCTACTGTCTGCCCAGTGGCTCCTTTACCTGGCTGGGTGGCAGGAGACCGCCCCTTGTACCACCTACTGTCTGCCCAGTGGCTCCTTTACCTGGCTGGGTGGCAGGAGACCGCCCCTTGCACCACCTACTGTCTGCCCAGTGGCTCCTTTACCAGGCTGGGTGGCAGGAGACCGCCCCTTGTACCACCTACTGTCTGCCCAGTGGCTCCTTTACCAGGCTGGGTTGCAGGAGACCGCCCCTTGTACCACCTACTGTCTGCCCAGTGGCTCCTTTACCAGGCTGGGTGGCAGGAGACCGCCCCTTGTACCACCTACTGTCTGCCCAGTGGCTCCTTTACCAGGCTGGGTGGCAGGAGACCGCCCGTTGTACCACCTACTGTCTGCCCAGTGGCTCCTTTACCTGGCTGGGTGGCAGGAGACCGCCCCTTGTACCACCTACTGTCTGCCCAGTGGCTCCTTTACCAGGCTGGGTGGCAGGAGTCCGCCCCTTGTACCACCTACTGTCTGCCCAGTGGCTCCTTTACCAGGCTGGGTGGCAGGAGACCGCCCCTTGTACCACCTACTGTCTGCCCAGTGGCTCCTTTACCAGGCTGGGTGGCAGGAGACCGCCCCTTGTACCACCTACTGTCTGCCCAGTGGCTCCTTTACCAGGCTGGGTGGCAGGAGACCGCCCCTTGTACCACCTACTGTCTGCCCAGTGGCTCCTTTACCAGGCTGGGTGGCAGGAGTCCGCCCCTTGTACCACCTACTGTCTGCCCAGTGGCTCCTTTACCTGGCTGGGTGGCAGGAGTCCGCCCCTTGCACCACCTACTGTCTGCCCAGTGGCTCCTTTACCTGGCTGGGTGGCAGGAGACCGCCCCTTGTACCACCTACTGTCTGCCCAGTGGCTCCTTAACCAGGCTGGGTGGCAGGAGTCCGCCCCTTGTACCACCTACTGTCTGCCCAGTGGCTCGTTTACCAGGCTGGGTAGCAGGAGTCCGCCCCTTGTACCACCTACTGTCTGCCTAGTGGCTCCTTTACCTGGCTGGGTGGCAGGAGTCCGCCCCTTGCACCACCTACTGTCTGCCCAGTGGCTCCTTTACCTGGCTGGGTGGCAGGAGACCGCCCCTTGTACCACCTACTGTCTGCCCAGTGGCTCCTTTACCTGGCTGGGTGGCAAGAGTCCGCCCCTTGCACCACCTACTGTCTGCCCAGTGGCTCCTTTACCTGGCTGGGTGGCAGGAGACCGCCTCTTGTACCACCTACTGTCTGCCCAGTGGCTCCTTTACCATGCTGGGTGGCAGGAGTCCGCCCCTTGTACCACCTACTGTCTGCCCAGTGGCTCCTTTACCAGGCTGGGTGGCAGGAGTCCGCCCCTTGTACCACCTACTGTCTGCCCTGTGGCTCCTTTACCAGGCTGGGTGGCAGGAGTCCGCCCCTTGTACCACCTACTGTCTGCCCAGTGGCTCCTTTACCTGGCTGGGTGGCAGGAGACCGCCCCTTGTACCACCTACTGTCTGCCCAGTGGCTCCTTTACCAGACTGGGTGGCAGGAGTCCGCCCCTTGTACCACCTACTGTCTGCCCAGTGGCTCCTTTACCAGGCTGGGTGGCAGGAGTCCGCCCCTTGTACCACCTACTGTCTGCCAAGTGGCTCCTTTACCTGGCTGGGTGGCAGGAGACCGCCCCTTGTACCACCTACTGTCTGCCCAGTGGCTCCTTTACCTGGCTGGGTGGCAGGAGTCCGCCCCTTGCACCACCTACTGTCTGCCCAGTGGCTCCTTTACCAGGCTGGGTGGCAGGAGTCCGCCCCTTGTACCACCTACTGTCTGCCCAGTGGCTCCTTTACCTGGCTGGGTGGCAGGAGTCCGCCCCTTGCACCACCTACTGTCTGCCCAGTGGCTCCTCTACCTGGCTGGGTGGCAGGAGTCCGCCCCTTGCACCACCTACTGTCGGCCCAGTGGCTCTTCTACCTGGCTGGGTGGCAGGAGTCCGCCCCTTGTACCACATACTGTCTGCCCAGTGGCTCCTCTACCAGGCTGGGTGGCAGGAGTCCGCCCCTTGTACCACCTACTGTCTGCCCAGTGGCTCCTCTACCAGGCAGGGTGGCAGGAGTCCGCCCCTTGTACCACCTACTGTCTGCCCAGTGGCTCCTCTACCAGGCTGGGTGGCAGGAGTCCGCCCCTTGTACCACCTACTGTCTGCCCAGTGGCTCCTCTACCAGGCTGGGTGGCAGGAGTCCGCCCCTTGTACCACCTACTGTCTGCCCAGTGGCTCCTCTACCTGGCTGGGTGGCAGCAGTCCGCCCCTTGTACCACCTACTGTCTGCCCAGTGGCTCCTTTACCTGGCTGGGTGGCAGCAGTCCGCCCCTTGTACCAACTACTGTCTGCCCAGTGGCTCCTTTACCTGGCTGGGTGGCAGCAGTCCGCCCCTTGTACCACCTACTGTCTGCCCAGTGGCTTCTTTACCTGGCTGGGTGGCAGGAGTCCGCCCTCCCGCCCACCTACTGTCTGCCCAATGGCCTCCTTTACCTGGCTGGGTGGCAGGAGTCCGCCCCTTGTACCACCTACTGTCTGCCCAGTGGCTCCTTTACCTGGCCGGGTGGCAGCAGTCCGCCCCTTGTACCACCTACTGTCTGCCCAGTGGCTCCTTTACCTGGCTGGGTGGCAGGAGTCCGCCCCTTGTACAACCTACTGTCTGCCCAGTGGCTCCTCTACCTGGCTGGGTGGCAGGAGTCCGCCCCTTGTACCACCTACTGTCTGCCCAGTGGCTCCTTTACCTGGCTGGGTGGCAGCAGTCCGCCCCTTGTACCAACTACTGTCTGCCCAGTGGCTCCTTTACCTGGCTGGGTGGCAGCAGTCCGCCCCTTGTACCACCTACTGTCTGCCCAGTGGCTCCTTTACCTGGCTGGGTGGCAGCAGTCCGCCCCTTGTACCACCTACTGTCTGCCCAGTGGCTCCTTTACCTGGCTGGGTGGCAGGAGTCCGCCCCTTGTACCACATACTGTCTGCCCAGTGGCTCCTTTACCTGGCTGGGTGGCAGCAGTCCGCCCCTTGTACCACCTACTGTCTGCCCAGTGGCTCCTTTACCTGGCTGGGTGGCAGGAGACCGCCCCTTGTACCACCTACTGTCTGCCCAGTGGCTCCTTTACCAGGCTGGGTGGCAGGAGTCCGCCCACCCGCCCACCTACTGTCTGCCCAATGGCCTCCTTTACCTGGCTGGGTGGCAGGAGTCCGCCCCTTGTACCACCTACTGTCTGCCCAGTGGCGCCTTTACCTGGCTGGGTGGCAGGAGTCCGCCCCTTGTACCACCTACTGTCTGCCCAGTGGCTCCTCTACCAGGCAGGGTGGCAGGAGTCCGCCCCTTGTACCACCTACTGTCTGCCCAGTGGCTCCTCTACCAGGCTGGGTGGCAGGAGTCCGCCCCTTGTACCACCTACTGTCTGCACAGTGGCTCCTCTACCAGGCTGGGTGGCAGGAGTCCGCCCCTTGTACCACCTACTGTCTGCCCAGTGGCTCCTTTACCTGGCTGGGTGGCAGCAGTCCGCCCCTTGTACCACCTACTGTCTGACCAGTGGCTGCTTTACCTGGCCGGTAGGCAGCAGTCCGCCCCTTGTACCACCTACTGTCTGCCCAGTGGCTCCTCTACCTGGCTGGGAGGCAGCAGTCCGCCCACCCGCCCACCTACTGTCTGCCCAGTGGCTCCTTTACCTGGCTGGGTGGCAGCAGTCCGCCCCTTGTACCACCTACTGTCTGCCCAGTGGCTCCTTTACCTGGCTGGGTGGCAGCAGTCCGCCCCTTGTACCACCTACTGTCTGCCCAGTGGCTCCTTTACCTGGCTGGGTGTCAGGAGACCGCCCCTTGTACCACCTACTGTCTGCCCAGTGGCTCCTTTACCTGCCTGGGTGGCAGCAGTCCGCCCCTTGTACCACCTACTGTCTGCCCAGTGGCTGCTTTACCTGGCTGGTAGGCAGCAGTCCGCCCCTTGTACCACCTACTGTCGGCCCAGTGGCTCCTCTACCTGGCTGGGAGGCAGCAGTCCGCCCACCCGCCCACCTACTGTCTGCCCAGTGGCTCCTTTACCTGGCTGGGTGGCAGCAGTTCGCCCCTTGCACCACCTACTGTCTGCCCAGTGGCTCTTTTACCTGGCTGGGTGGCAGCAGTCCGCCCCTTGTACCACCTACTGTCTGCCCAGTGGCTCCTCTACCTGGCTGGGTGGCAGCAGTCCGCCCCTTGTACCACCTACTGTCTGCCCAGTGGCTGCTTTACCTGGCTGGTAGGCAGCAGTCCGCCCCTTGTACCACCTACTGTCGGCCCAGTGGCTCCTCTACCTGGCTGGGAGGCAGCAGTCCGCCCACCCGCCCACCTACTGTCTGCCCAGTGGCTCCTTTACCTGGCTGGCTGGCAGCAGTCCGCCCCTTGCACCACCTACTGTCTGCCCAGTGGCTCTTTTACCTGGCTGGGTGGCAGCAGTCCGCCCCTTGTACCACCTACTGTCTGCCCAGTGGCTCCTCTACCTGGCTGGGTGGCAGCAGTCCGCCCCTTGTACCACCTACTGTCTGCCCAGTGGCTCCTTTACCTGGATGGGTGGCAGCAGTCCGCCCCTTGTACCACCTACTGTCTGCCCAGTGGCTCCTTTACCTGCAGGTTGGCAGCAGTCCGCCCCTTGTACCACCTACTGTCTGTCCAGTGGCTCCTCTACCTGGCTGGGTGGCAGCAGTCCGCCCCTTGTACCACCTACTGTCTGCCCAGTGGCTCCTTTACCTGGCTGGGTGGCAGCAGTCCGCCCCTTGTACCACCTACTGTCTGCCCAGTGGCTTCTCTACCTGGCTGGGAGGCAGCAGTCCGCCCACCCGCCCACCTACTGTCTGTCCAGTGGCTCCTCTACCTGGCTGGGTGGCAGCAGTCCGCCCCTTGTACCACCTACTGTCTGCCCAGTGGCTCCTTTACCTGGCTGGGTGGCAGCAGTCCGCCCCTTGCACCACCTACTGTCTGCCCAGTGGCTCCTTTACCTGGCTGGGTGGCAGCAGTCCGCCCCTTGTACCACCTACTGTCTGCCCAGTGGCTCCTCTACCTGGCTGGGTGGCAGCAGTCCGCCCCTTGTACCACCTACTGTTTGCCCAGTGGCTCCTTTACCTGGCTGGGTGGCAGCAGTCCGCCCCTTCTACCACCTACTGTCTGCCCAGTGGCTCCTCTACCTGGCTGGGAGGCAGTAGTCCGCCCACCCGCCCACCTACTGTCTGCCCAATGGCCTCCTTTACCTGTTTGGGTGGCAGGAGTCCGCCCCTTGTACCACCTACTGTCTGCCCAGTGGCTCCTTTACCTGGCTGGGTGGCAGCAGTCCGCCCCTTGTACCACCTACTGTCTGCCCAGTGGCTCCTCTACCTGGCTGGGTGGCAGCAGTCCGCCCCTTGTACCAACTACTGTCTGCCCAGTGGCTCCTTTACCTGGCTGGGTGGCAGCAGTCCGCCCCTTGTACCACCTACTGTCTGCCCAGTGGCTCCTCTACCTGGCTGGGTGGCAGCAGTCCGCCCCTTGTACCACCTACTGTCTGCCCAGTGGCTCCTTTACCTGGCTGGGTGGCAGCAGTCCGCCCCTTGTACCACCTACTGTCTGCCCAGTGGCTCCTTTACCTGGCTGGGTGGCAGCAGACCGCCCCTTGTACCACCTACTGTCTGCCCAGTGGCTCCTTTACCAGGCTGGGTGGCAGGAGTCCGCCCCTTGTACCACCTACTGTCTGCCCAGTTGCTCCTTTACCAGGCTGGGTGGCAGCAGTCCGCCCCTTGTACCACCTACTGTCTGCCCAGTGGCTCCTTTACCTGGCTGGGTGGCAGGAGACCGCCCCTTGTACCACCTACTGTCTGCCCAGTGGCCCCTGTACCTGGCTGGGTGGCAGGAGTCCGCCCCTTGTACCACCTACTGTCTGCCCAGTGGCTCCTCTACCTGGCTGGGTGGCAGGAGTCCGCCCCTTGTACCACCTACTGTCTGCCCAGTGGCTCCTTTACCTGGCTGGGTGGCAGGAGACCGCCCCTTGTACCACCTACTGTCTGCCCAGTGGCTCCTCTACCTGGCTGGGTGGCAGGAGTCCGCCCCTTGTACCACCTACTGTCTGCCCAGTGGCTCCTCTACCAGGCTGGGTGGCAGGAGACCGCCCCTTGTACCACCTACTGTCTGCCCAGTGGCTCCTTTACCATGCTGGGTTGCAGGAGACCGCCTCTTGTACCACCTACTGTCTGCCCAGTGGCTCCTTTACCAGGCTGGGTGGCAGGAGTCCGCCCCTTGTACCACCTACTGTCTGCCCAGTGGCTCCTTTACCTGGCTGGGTTGCAGGAGACCGCCCCTTGTACCACCTACTGTCTGCCCAGTGGCTCCTTTACCTGGCTGGGTGGCAGGAGTCCGCCCCTTGTACCACCTACTGTCTGCCCAGTGGCTCCTTTACCTGGCTGGGTGGCAGGAGACCGCCCCTTGTACCACCTACTGTCTGCCCAGTGGCTCCTTTACCTGGCTGGGTGGCAGGAGACCGTCCCTTGTACCACCTACTGTCTGCCCAGTGGCTCCTTTACCTGGCTGGGTGGCAGGAGTCCGCCCCTTGTACCACCTACTGTCTGCCCAGTGGCTCCTTTACCTGGCTGGGTGGAAGGAGACCGCCCCTTGTACCACCTACTGTCTGCCCAGTGGCTCCTTTACCAGGCTGGGTGGCAGGAGTCCGCCCCTTGTACCACCTACTGTCTGCCCAGTGGCTCCTTTACCTGGCTGGGTGGAAGGAGACCGCCCCTTGTACCACCTACTGTCTGCCCAGTGGCTCCTTTACCAGGCTGGGTGGCAGGAGTCCGCCCCTTGTACCACCTACTGTCTGCCCAGTGGCTCCTTTACCTGGCTGGGTGGCAGGAGACCGCCCCTTGTACCACCTACTGTCTGCCCAGTGGCTCCTTTACCAGGCTGGGTGGCAGGAGTCCGCCCCTTGTACCACCTACTGTCTGCCCAGTGGCTCCTTTACCTGGCTGGGTGGCAGGTGACCGCCCCTTGTACCAACTACTGTCTGCCCAGTGGCTCCTTTACCAGGCTGGGTGGCAGGAGACCGCCCTTGTACCAACTACTGTCTGCCCAGTGGCTCCTTTACCAGGCTGGGTGGCAGGAGACCGCCCCTTGTACCACCTACTGTCTGCCCAGTGGCTCCTTTACCTGGCTGGGTGGCAGGAGACCGCCCCTTGTACCACCTACTGTCTGCCCAGTGGCTCCTTTACCAGGCTGGTTGGCAGGAGTCCGCCCCTTGTACCACCTACTGTCTGCCCAGTGGCTCCTTTACCTGGCTGGGTGGCAGGAGTCCGCCCCTTGTACCACCAACTGTCTGCCCTGTGGCTCCTTTACCAGGCTGGGTGGCAGGAGTCCGCCCCTTGTACCACCTACTGTCTGCCCAGTGGCTCCTTTACCAGGCTGGGTGGCAGGAGTCCGCCCCTTGTACCACCTACTGTCTGCCCTGTGGCTCCTTTACCAGGCTGGGTGGCAGGAGTCCGCCCCTTGTACCACCTACTGTCTGCCCAGTGGCTCCTTTACCAGGCTGGGTGGCAGGAGTCCGCCCCTTGTACCACCTACTGTCTGCCCAGTGGCTCCTTTACCAGGCTGGGTGGCAGGAGTCCGCCCCTTGTACCACCTACTGTCTGCCCAGTGGCTCCTTTACCAGGCTGGGTGGCAGGAGTCCGCCCCTTGTACCACCTACTGTCTGCCCAGTGGCTCCTTTACCAGGCTGGGTGGCAGGAGACCGCCCCTTGTACCACCTACTGTCTGCCCAGTGGCTCCTTTACCAGGCTGGGTGGCAGGAGTCCGTCCCTTGTACCACCTACTGTCTGCCCTGTGGCTCCTTTACCAGGCTGGGTGGCAGGAGTCCGCCCCTTGTACCACCTACTGTCTGCCCAGTGGCTCCTTTACCAGGCTGGGTGGCAGGAGTCCGTCCCTTGTACCACCTACTGTCTGCCCTGTGGCTCCTTTACCAGGCTGGGTGGCAGGAGTCCGCCCCTTGTACCACCTACTGTCTGCCCAGTGGCTCCTTTACCAGGCTGGGTGGCAGGAGTCCGCCCCTTGTACCACCTACTGTCTGCCCAGTGGCTCCTTTACCTGGCTGGGTGGCAGGAGACCGCCCCTTGTACCACCTACTGTCTGCCCAGTGGCTCCTTTACCTGGCTGGGTGGCAGGAGACCGCCCCTTGTACCACCTACTGTCTGCCCAGTGGCTCCTTTACCAGGCTGGGTGGCAGGAGTCCGCCCCTTGTACCACCTACTGTCTGCCCAGTGGCTCCTTTACCAGGCAGGGTGGCAGGAGTCCGCCCCTTGTACCACCTACTGTCTGCCCAGTGGCTCCTTTACCTGGCTGGGTGGCAGGAGTCCGCCCCTTGCACCACCTACTGTCTGCCCTGTGGCTCCTTTACCAGGCTGGGTGGCAGGAGTCCGCCCCTTGTACCACCTACTGTCTGCCCAGTGGCTCCTTTACCTGGCTGGGTGGCAGGAGTCCGCCCCTTGCACCACCTACTGTCTGCCCTGTGGCTCCTTTACCTGGCTGGGTGGCAGGAGTCCGCCCTTGCACCACCTACTGTCTGCCCTGTGGCTCCTTTACCTGGCTGGGTGGCAGGAGACCGCCCCTTGTACCACCTACTGTCTGCCCAGTGGCTCCTTTACCTGGCTGGGTGTCAGGAGACCGCCCCTTGTACCACCTACTGTCTGCCCAGTGGCTCCTTTACCTGGCTGGGTGGCAGGAGTCCGCCCCTTGCACCACCTACTGTCTGCCCAGTGGCTCCTTTACCTGGCTGGGTGGCAGGAGACCGCCCCTTGCACCACCTACTGTCTGCCCAGTGGCTCCTTTACCAGGCTGGGTGGCAGGAGTCCGCCCCTTGCACCACCTACTGTCTGCCCAGTGGCTCCTTTACCTGGCTGGGTGGCAGGAGACCGCCCCTTGTACCACCTACTGTCTGCCCAGTGGCTCCTTTACCTGGCTGGGTGGCAGGAGTCCGCCCCTTGCACCACCTACTGTCTGCCCAGTGGCTCCTTTACCAGGCTGGGTGGCAGGAGTCCGCCCCTTGTACCACCTACTGTCTGCCCAGTGGCTCCTTTACCTGGCTGGGTGGCAGGTGTCCGCCCCTTGTACCACCTACTGTCTGCCCTGTGGCTCCTTTACCAGGCTGGGTGGCAGGAGTCCGCCCCTTGTACCACCTACTGTCTGCCCAGTGGCTCCTTTACCTGGCTGGGTGGCAGGAGTCCGCCCCTTGTACCACCTACAGTCTGCCCAGTGGCTCCTTTACCTGGCTGGGTGGCAGGAGTCCGCCCCTTGTACCACCTACTGTCTGCCCAGTGGCTCCTTTACCTGGCTGGGTGGCAGGAGTCCGCCCCTTGTACCACCTACAGTCTGCCCAGTGGCTCCTTTACCAGGCTGGGTGGCAGGAGTCCGCCCCTTGGACCACCTACTGTCTGCCCAGTGGCTCCTTTACCAGGCTGGGTGGCAGGAGACCGCCCCTTGTACCACCTACTGTCTGCCCAGTGGCTCCTTTACCTGGCTGGGTGGCAGGAGTCCGCTCTTGCACCACCTACTGTCTGCCCAGTGGCTCCTTTACCTGGCTGGGTGGCAGGAGACCGCCCCTTGTACCACCTACTGTCTGCCCAGTGGCTCCTTTACCTGGCTGGGTGGCAGGAGACCGCCCCTTGCACCACCTACTGTCTGCCCAGTGGCTCCTTTACCAGGCTGGGTGGCAGGAGACCGCCCCTTGTACCACCTACTGTCTGCCCAGTGGCTCCTTTACCAGGCTGGGTGGCAGGAGACCGCCCCTTGTACCACCTACTGTCTGCCCAGTGGCTCCTTTACCAGGCTGGGTGGCAGGAGACCGCCCCTTGTACCACCTACTGTCTGCCCAGTGGCTCCTTTACCAGGCTGGGTGGCAGGAGACCGCCCCTTGTACCACCTACTGTCTGCCCAGTGGCTCCTTTACCAGGCTGGGTGGCAGGAGTCCGCCCCTTGTACCACCTACTGTCTGCCCAGTGGCTCCTTTACCTGGCTGGGTGGCAGGAGACCGCCCCTTGCACCACCTACTGTCTGCCCAGTGGCTCCTTTACCTGGCTGGGTGGCAGGAGTCCGCCCCTTGTACCACCTACTGTCTGCCCAGTGGCTCATTTACCAGGCTGGGTGGCAGGAGTCCGCCCCTTGTACCACCTACTGTCTGCCCAGTGGCTCCTTTACCTGGCTGGGTGGCAGGAGTCCGCCCCTTGTACCACCTACTGTCTGCCCAGTGGCTCCTTTACCTGGCTGGGTGGAAGGAGTCCGCCCCTTGTACAACCTACTGTCTGCCCTGTGGCTCCTTTACCAGGCTGGGTGGCAGGAGTCCGCCCCTTGTACCACCTACTGTCTGCCCAGTGGCTCCTCTACCTGGCTGGGTGGCAGGAGTCCGCCCCTTGTACCACCTACTGTCTGCCCAGTGGCTCCTTTACCTGGCTGGGTGGCAGGAGCCCGCCCCTTGTACAACCTACTGTCTGCCCAGTGGCTCCTTTACCTGGCTGGGTGGCAGGAGACCGCCCCTTGTACCACCTACTGTCTGCCCAGTGGCTCCTTTACCAGGCTGGGTGGCAGGAGTCCGCCCCTTGTACCACCTACTCTCTGCCCAGTGGCTCCTTTACCAGGCTGGGTATCAGGAGTCCGCCCCTTGTACCACCTACTGTCTGCCCAGTGGCTCCTTTACCTGGCTGGGTGGCAGGAGACCGCCCCTTGTACCACCTACTGTCTGCCCAGTGGCTCCTTTACCAGGCTGGGTGGCAGGAGTCCGCCCCTTGTACCACCTACTGTCTGCCCAGTGGCTCCTTTACCTGGCTGGGTGGAAGGAGTCCGCCCCTTGTACAACCTACTGTCTGCCCAGTGGCTCCTTTACCTGGCTGGGTGGCAGGAGACCGCCCCTTGTACCACCTACTGTCTGCCCAGTGGCTCCTTTACCAGGCTGGTTGGCAGGAGTCCGCCCCTTGTACCACCTACTGTCTGCCCAGTGGCTCCTTTACCTGGCTGGGTGGCAGGAGTCCGCCCCTTGTACCACCAACTGTCTGCCCTGTGGCTCCTTTACCAGGCTGGGTGGCAGGAGTCCGCCCCTTGTACCACCTACTGTCTGCCCAGTGGCTCCTTTACCAGGCTGGGTGGCAGGAGTCCGCCCCTTGTACCACCTACTGTCTGCCCTGTGGCTCCTTTACCAGGCTGGGTGGCAGGAGTCCGCCCCTTGTACCACCTACTGTCTGCCCAGTGGCTCCTTTACCAGGCTGGGTGGCAGGAGTCCGCCCCTTGTACCACCTACTGTCTGCCCAGTGGCTCCTTTACCAGGCTGTGTGGCAGGAGTCCGCCCCTTGTACCACCTACTGTCTGCCCAGTGGCTCCTTTACCAGGCTGGGTGGCAGGAGTCCGCCCCTTGTACCACCTACTGTCTGCCCAGTGGCTCCTTTACCAGGCTGGGTGGCAGGAGACCGCCCCTTGTACCACCTACTGTCTGCCCAGTGGCTCCTTTACCAGGCTGGGTGGCAGGAGTCCGTCCCTTGTACCACCTACTGTCTGCCCTGTGGCTCTTTTACCAGGCTGGGTGGCAGGAGTCCGCCCCTTGTACCACCTACTGTCTGCCCAGTGGCTCCTTTACCAGGCTGGGTGGCAGGAGTCCGTCCCTTGTACCACCTACTGTCTGCCCTGTGGCTCCTTTACCAGGCTGGGTGGCAGGAGTCCGCCCCTTGTACCACCTACTGTCTGCCCAGTGGCTCCTTTACCAGGCTGGGTGGCAGGAGTCCGCCCCTTGTACCACCTACTGTCTGCCCAGTGGCTCCTTTACCTGGCTGGGTGGCAGGAGACCGCCCCTTGTACCACCTACTGTCTGCCCAGTGGCTCCTTTACCTGGCTGGGTGGCAGGAGACCGCCCCTTGTACCACCTACTGTCTGCCCAGTGGCTCCTTTACCAGGCTGGGTGGCAGGAGTCCGCCCCTTGTACCACCTACTGTCTGCCCAGTGGCTCCTTTACCAGGCAGGGTGGCAGGAGTCCGCCCCTTGTACCACCTACTGTCTGCCCAGTGGCTCCTTTACCTGGCTGGGTGGCAGGAGTCCGCCCCTTGCACCACCTACTGTCTGCCCTGTGGCTCCTTTACCAGGCTGGGTGGCAGGAGTCCGCCCCTTGTACCACCTACTGTCTGCCCAGTGGCTCCTTTACCTGGCTGGGTGGCAGGAGTCCGCCCCTTGCACCACCTACTGTCTGCCCTGTGGCTCCTTTACCTGGCTGGGTGGCAGGAGTCCGCCCTTGCACCACCTACTGTCTGCCCTGTGGCTCCTTTACCTGGCTGGGTGGCAGGAGACCGCCCCTTGTACCACCTACTGTCTGCCCAGTGGCTCCTTTACCTGGCTGGGTGTCAGGAGACCGCCCCTTGTACCACCTACTGTCTGCCCAGTGGCTCCTTTACCTGGCTGGGTGGCAGGAGTCCGCCCCTTGCACCACCTACTGTCTGCCCAGTGGCTCCTTTACCTGGCTGGGTGGCAGGAGACCGCCCCTTGCACCACCTACTGTCTGCCCAGTGGCTCCTTTACCAGGCTGGGTGGCAGGAGTCCGCCCCTTGCACCACCTACTGTCTGCCCAGTGGCTCCTTTACCTGGCTGGGTGGCAGGAGACCGCCCCTTGTACCACCTACTGTCTGCCCAGTGGCTCCTTTACCTGGCTGGGTGGCAGGAGTCCGCCCCTTGCACCACCTACTGTCTGCCCAGTGGCTCCTTTACCAGGCTGGGTGGCAGGAGTCCGCCCCTTGTACCACCTACTGTCTGCCCAGTGGCTCCTTTACCTGGCTGGGTGGCAGGTGTCCGCCCCTTGTACCACCTACTGTCTGCCCTGTGGCTCCTTTACCAGGCTGGGTGGCAGGAGTCCGCCCCTTGTACCACCTACTGTCTGCCCAGTGGCTCCTTTACCTGGCTGGGTGGCAGGAGTCCGCCCCTTGTACCACCTACAGTCTGCCCAGTGGCTCCTTTACCTGGCTGGGTGGCAGGAGTCCGCCCCTTGTACCACCTACTGTCTGCCCAGTGGCTCCTTTACCTGGCTGGGTGGCAGGAGTCCGCCCCTTGTACCACCTACAGTCTGCCCAGTGGCTCCTTTACCAGGCTGGGTGGCAGGAGTCCGCCCCTTGGACCACCTACTGTCTGCCCAGTGGCTCCTTTACCAGGCTGGGTGGCAGGAGACCGCCCCTTGTACCACCTACTGTCTGCCCAGTGGCTCCTTTACCTGGCTGGGTGGCAGGAGTCCGCTCTTGCACCACCTACTGTCTGCCCAGTGGCTCCTTTACCTGGCTGGGTGGCAGGAGACCGCCCCTTGTACCACCTACTGTCTGCCCAGTGGCTCCTTTACCTGGCTGGGTGGCAGGAGACCGCCCCTTGCACCACCTACTGTCTGCCCAGTGGCTCCTTTACCAGGCTGGGTGGCAGGAGACCGCCCCTTGTACCACCTACTGTCTGCCCAGTGGCTCCTTTACCAGGCTGGGTGGCAGGAGACCGCCCCTTGTACCACCTACTGTCTGCCCAGTGGCTCCTTTACCAGGCTGGGTGGCAGGAGACCGCCCCTTGTACCACCTACTGTCTGCCCAGTGGCTCCTTTACCAGGCTGGGTGGCAGGAGACCGCCCCTTGTACCACCTACTGTCTGCCCAGTGGCTCCTTTACCAGGCTGGGTGGCAGGAGTCCGCCCCTTGTACCACCTACTGTCTGCCCAGTGGCTCCTTTACCTGGCTGGGTGGCAGGAGACCGCCCCTTGCACCACCTACTGTCTGCCCAGTGGCTCCTTTACCTGGCTGGGTGGCAGGAGTCCGCCCCTTGTACCACCTACTGTCTGCCCAGTGGCTCATTTACCAGGCTGGGTGGCAGGAGTCCGCCCCTTGTACCACCTACTGTCTGCCCAGTGGCTCCTTTACCTGGCTGGGTGGCAGGAGACCGCCCCTTGTACCACCTACTGTCTGCCCAGTGGCTCCTTTACCAGGCTGGGTGGCAGGAGTCCGCCCCTTGTACCACCTACTGTCTGCCCAGTGGCTCCTTTACCAGGCTGGGTGGCAGGAGTCCGCCCCTTGTACTACCTACTGTCTGCCCAGTGGCTCCTTTACCTGGCTGGGTGGCAGGAGACCGCCCCTTGTACCACCTACTGTCTGCCCAGTGGCTCCTTTACCAGGCTGGGTGGCAGGAGTCCGCCCCTTGTACCACCTACTGTCTGCCCAGTGGCTCCTTTACCAGGCTGGGTGGCAGGAGTCCGCCCCTTGTACCACCTACTGTCTGCCCAGTGGCTACTTTACCTGGCTGGGTGGCAGGAGACCGCCCCTTGTACCACCTACTGTCTGCCCAGTGGCTCCTTTACCTGGCTGGGTGGCAGGAGTCCGCCCCTTGTACCACCTACTGTCTGCCCAGTGGATCCTTTACCAGGCTGGGTGGCAGGAGTCCGCCCCTTGTACCACCTACTGTCTGCCCAGTGGCTCCTTTACCTGGCTGGGTGGCAGGAGACCGCCCCTTGTACCACCTACTGTCTGCCCAGTGGCTCCTTTACCAGGCTGGGTGGCAGGAGTCCGCCCCTTGTACCACCTACTGTCTGCCCAGTGGCTCCTTTACCAGGCTGGGTGGCAGGAGTCCGCCCTTTGTACCACCTACTGTCTGCCCAGTGGCTCCTTTACCAGGCTGGGTGGCAGGAGTCCGCCCCTTGTACCACCTACTGTCTGCCCAGTGGCTCCTTTACCAGGCTGGGTGGCAGGAGTCGGCCCCTTGTACCACCTACTGTCTGCCCAGTGGCTCCTTTACCTGGCTGGGTGGCAGGAGACCGCCCCTTGTACCACCTACTGTCTGCCCAGTGGCTCCTTTACCAGGCTGGGTGGCAGGAGTCCGCCCCTTGTACCACCTACTGTCTGCCCAGTGGCTCCTTTACCAGGCTGGGTGGCAGGAGTCCGCCCCTTGTACCACCTACTGTCTGCCCAGTGGCTCCTTTACCAGGCTGGGTGGCAGGAGTCCGCCCCTTGTACCACCTACTGTCTGCCCAGTGGCTCCTTTACCAGGCTGGGTGGCAGGAGTCCGCCCCTTGTACCACCTACTGTCTGCCCAGTGGCTCCTTTACCTGGCTGGGTGGCAGGAGACCGCCCCTTGTACCACCTACTGTCTGCCCAGTGGCTCCTTTACCTGGCTGGGTGGCAGGAGTCCGCCCCTTGTACCACCTACTGTCTGCCCAGTGGCTCCTTTACCAGGCTGGGTGGCAGGAGTCCGCCCCTTGTACCACCTACTGTCTGCCCAGTGGCTCCTTTACCTGGCTGGGTGGCAGGAGACCGCCCCTTGTACCACCTACTGTCTGCCCAGTGGCTCCTTTACCAGGCTGGGTGGCAGGAGTCCGCCCCTTGTACCACCTACTGTCTGCCCAGTGGCTCCTTTACCAGGCTGGGTGGCAGGAGTCCGCCCCTTGTACCACCTACTTTCTGCCCAGTGGCTCCTTTACCAGGCTGGGTGGCAGGAGTCCGCCCCTTGTACCACCTACTGTCTGCCCAGTGGCTCCTTTACCAGGCTGGGTGGCAGGAGTCCGCCCCTTGTACCACCTACTGTCTGCCCAGTGGCTCCTTTACCTGGCTGGGTGGCAGGAGACCGCCCCTTGTACCACCTACTGTCTGCCCAGTGGCTCCTTTACCAGGCTGGGTGGCAGGAGTCCGCCCCTTGTACCACCTACTGTCTGCCCAGTGGCTCCTTTACCAGGCTGGGTGGCAGGAGTCTGCCCCTTGCACCACCTACTGTCTGCCCAGTGGCTCCTTTACCAGGCTGGGTGGCAGGAGTCCGCCCCTTGCACCACCTACTGTCTGCCCAGTGGCTCCTTTACCTGGCTGGGTGGCAGGAGTCCGCCCCTTGCACCACCTACTGTCTGCCCAGTGGCTCCTTTACCTGGCTGGGTGGCAGGAGTCCGCCCCTTGGACCACCTACTGTCTGCCCAGTGGCTTCTTTACCTGGCTGGGTGGCAGGAGACCGCCCCTTGTACCACCTACTGTCTGCCCAGTGGCTCCTTTACCAGGCTGGGTGGCAGGAGTCCGCCCCTTGTACCACCTACTGTCTGCCCAGTGGCTCCTTTACCAGGCTGGGTGGCAGGAGTCCGCCCCTTGTACCACCTACTGTCTGCCCAGTGGCTCCTTTACCTGGCTGGGTGGCAGGAGACCGCCCCTTGTACCACCTACTGTCTGCCCAGTGGCTCCTTTACCAGGCTGGGTGGCAGGAGTCCGCCCCTTGTACCACCTACTGTCTGCCCAGTGGCTCCTTTACCAGGCTGGGTGGCAGGAGTCCGCCCCTTGTACCACCTACTGTCTGCCCAGTGGCTCCTTTACCTGGCTGGGTGGCAGGAGACCGCCCCTTGTACCACCTACTGTCTGCCCAGTGGCTCCTTTACCAGGCTGGGTGGCAGGAGTCCGCCCCTTGTACCACCTACTCTCTGCCCAGTGGCTCCTTTACCAGGCTGGGTATCAGGAGTCCGCCCCTTGTACCACCTACTGTCTGCCCAGTGGCTCCTTTACCTGGCTGGGTGGCAGGAGACCGCCCCTTGTACCACCTACTGTCTGCCCAGTGGCTCCTTTACCAGGCTGGGTGGCAGGAGTCCGCCCCTTGTACCACCTACTGTCTGCCCAGTGGCTCCTTTACCTGGCTGGGTGGAAGGAGTCCGCCCCTTGTACAACCTACTGTCTGCCCTGTGGCTCCTTTACCAGGCTGGGTGGCAGGAGTCCGCCCCTTGTACCACCTACTGTCTGCCCAGTGGCTCCTCTACCTGGCTGGGTGGCAGGAGTCCGCCCCTTGTACCACCTACTGTCTGCCCAGTGGCTCCTTTACCTGGCTGGGTGGCAGGAGCCCGCCCCTTGTACAACCTACTGTCTGCCCAGTGGCTCCTTTACCTGGCTGGGTGGCAGGAGACCGCCCCTTGTACCACCTACTGTCTGCCCAGTGGCTCCTTTACCAGGCTGGGTGGCAGGAGTCCGCCCCTTGTACCACCTACTCTCTGCCCAGTGGCTCCTTTACCAGGCTGGGTATCAGGAGTCCGCCCCTTGTACCACCTACTGTCTGCCCAGTGGCTCCTTTACCTGGCTGGGTGGCAGGAGACCGCCCCTTGTACCACCTACTGTCTGCCCAGTGGCTCCTTTACCAGGCTGGGTGGCAGGAGTCCGCCCCTTGTACCACCTACTGTCTGCCCAGTGGCTCCTTTACCTGGCTGGGTGGAAGGAGTCCGCCCCTTGTACAACCTACTGTCTGCCCTGTGGCTCCTTTACCAGGCTGGGTGGCAGGAGTCCGCCCCTTGTACCACCTACTGTCTGCCCAGTGGCTCCTTTACCTGGCTGGGTGGCAGGAGACCACCCCTTGTACCACCTACTGTCTGCCCAGTGGCTCCTTTACCAGGCTGGGTGGCAGGAGTCCGCCCACCCGCCCACCTACTGTCTGCCCAATGGCCTCCTTTACCTGGCTGGGTGGCAGGAGTCCGCCCCTTGTACCACCTACTGTCTGCCCAGTGGCTCCTTTACCTGGCTGGGTGGCAGCAGTCCGCCCCTTGTACCACCTACTGTCTGCCCAGTGGCTCCTTTACCTGGCTGGGTGGCAGCAGTCCGCCCCTTGCACCACCTACTGTCTGCCCAGTGGCTCCTTTACCAGGCTGGGTGGCAGGAGTCCGCCCCTTGTACCACCTACTGTCTGCCCAGTGGCTCCTCTACCTGGCTGGGTGGCAGGAGTCCGCCCCTTGTACCACCTACTGTCTGCCCAGTGGCTCCTTTACCTGGCTGGGTGGCAGGAGCCCGCCCCTTGTACAACCTACTGTCTGCCCAGTGGCTCCTCTACCTGGCTGGGTGGCAGGAGTCCGCCCCTTGTACCACCTACTGTCTGCCCAGTGGCTCCTTTACCTGGCTGGGTGGCAGGAGTCCGCCCCTTGTACCACCTATTGTCTGCCCAGTGGCTACTTTACCTGGCTGTGAGGCAGCTGTCCGCCCACCCGCCCACCTACTGTCTGCCCAGTGGCTCCTTTACCTGGCTGGGAGGCAGCAGTCCGCACACCCGCCCACCTACTGTCTGCCCAATGGCCTCCTTTACCTGGCTGGGTGGCAGGAGTCCGCCCCTTGTACCACCTACTGTCTGCCCAGTGGCTCCTTTACCTGGCTGGGTGGCAGCAGTCCGCCCCTTGTACCACCTACTGTCTGCCCAGTGGCTCCTCTACCTGGCTGGGTGGCAGCAGTCCGCCCCTTGTACCACCTACTGTCTGCCCAGTGGCTGCTTTACCTGGCTGGTAGGCAGCAGTCCGCCCCTTGTACCACCTACTGTCGGCCCAGTGGCTCCTCTACCTGGCTGGGAGGCAGCAGTCCGCCCACCCGCCCACCTACTGTCTGCCCAGTGGCTCCTTTACCTGGCTGGGTGGCAGCAGTCCGCCCCTTGCACCACCTACTGTCTGCCCAGTGGCTCTTTTACCTGGCTGGGTGGCAGCAGTCCGCCCCTTGTACCACCTACTGTCTGCCCAGTGGCTCCTCTACCTGGCTGGGTGGCAGCAGTCCGCCCCTTGTACCACCTACTGTCTGCCAGTGGCTCCTTTACCTGGATGGGTGGCAGCAGTCCGCCCCTTGTACCACCTACTGTCTGCCCAGTGGCTCCTTTACCTGCAGGTTGGCAGCAGTCCGCCCCTTGTACCACCTACTGTCTGTCCAGTGGCTCCTCTACCTGGCTGGGTGGCAGGAGACCGCCCCTTGTTCCACCTATTGTCTGTCCAGTGGCTCCTTTACCTGGCTGGGTGGCAGCAGTCCGCCCCTTGTACCACCTACTGTCTGCCCAGTGGCTTCTCTACCTGGCTGGGAGGCAGCAGTCCGCCCACCCGCCCACCTACTGTCTGTCCAGTGGCTCCTCTACCTGGTTGGGTGGCAGCAGTCCGCCCCTTGTACCACCTACTGTCTGCCCAGTGGCTCCTTTACCTGGCTGGGTGGCAGCAGTCCGCCCCTTGCACCACCTACTGTCTGCCCAGTGGCTCCTTTACCTGGCTGGGTGGCAGCAGTCCGCCCCTTGTACCACCTACTGTCTGCCCAGTGGCTCCTCTACCTGGCTGGGTGGCAGCAGTCCGCCCCTTGTACCACCTACTGTCTGCCCAGTGGCTCCTTTACCTGGCTGGGTGGCAGCAGTCCGCCCCTTGTACCACCTACTGTCTGCCCAGTGGCTCCTCTACCTGGCTGGGAGGCAGCAGTCCGCCCACCCGCCCACCTACTGTCTGCCCAATGGCCTCCTTTACCTGTTTGGGTGGCAGGAGTCCGCCCCTTGTACCACCTACTGTCTGCCCAGTGGCTCCTTTACCTGGCTGGGTGGCAGCAGTCCGCCCCTTGTACCACCTACTGTCTGCCCAGTGGCTCCTCTACCTGGCTGGGTGGCAGCAGTCCGCCCCTTGTACCAACTACTGTCTGCCCAGTGGCTCCTTTACCTGGCTGGGTGGCAGCAGTCCGCCCCTTGTACCACCTACTGTCTGCCCAGTGGCTCCTCTACCTGGCTGGGTGGCAGCAGTCCGCCCCTTGTACCACCTACTGTCTGCCCAGTGGCTCCTTTACCTGGCTGGGTGGCAGGAGTCCGCCCCTTGCACCACCTACTGTCTGCCCAGTGGCTCCTCTACCTGGCTGGGTGGCAGGAGTCCGCCCCTTGCACCACCTACTGTCTGCCCAGTGGCTCCTTTACCTGGCTGGGTGGCAGGAGTCCGCCCCTTGCACCACCTACTGTCTGCCCAGTGGCTCCTCTACCTGGCTGGGTGGCAGGAGTCCGCCCCTTGCACCACCTACTGTCGGCCCAGTGGCTCTTCTACCTGGCTGGGTGGCAGGAGTCCGCCCCTTGTACCACATACTGTCTGCCCAGTGGCTCCTCTACCAGGCTGGGTGGCAGGAGTCCGCCCCTTGTACCACCTACTGTCTGCCCAGTGGCTCCTCTACCAGGCAGGGTGGCAGGAGTCCGCCCCTTGTACCACCTACTGTCTGCCCAGTGGCTCCTCTACCAGGCTGGGTGGCAGGAGTCCGCCCCTTGTACCACCTACTGTCTGCCCAGTGGCTCCTCTACCAGGCTGGGTGGCAGGAGTCCGCCCCTTGTACCACCTACTGTCTGCCCAGTGGCTCCTCTACCTGGCTGGGTGGCAGCAGTCCGCCCCTTGTACCACCTACTGTCTGCCCAGTGGCTCCTTTACCTGGCTGGGTGGCAGCAGTCCGCCCCTTGTACCAACTACTGTCTGCCCAGTGGCTCCTTTACCTGGCTGGGTGGCAGCAGTCCGCCCCTTGTACCACCTACTGTCTGCCCAGTGGCTTCTTTACCTGGCTGGGTGGCAGGAGTCCGCCCACCCGCCCACCTACTGTCTGCCCAATGGCCTCCTTTACCTGGCTGGGTGGCAGGAGTCCGCCCCTTGTACCACCTACTGTCTGCCCAGTGGCTCCTTTACCTGGCCGGGTGGCAGCAGTCCGCCCCTTGTACCACCTACTGTCTGCCCAGTGGCTCCTTTACCTGGCTGGGTGGCAGGAGTCCGCCCCTTGTACAACCTACTGTCTGCCCAGTGGCTCCTCTACCTGGCTGGGTGGCAGGAGTCCGCCCCTTGTACCACCTACTGTCTGCCCAGTGGCTCCTTTACCTGGCTGGGTGGCAGCAGTCCGCCCCTTGTACCAACTACTGTCTGCCCAGTGGCTCCTTTACCTGGCTGGGTGGCAGCAGTCCGCCCCTTGTACCACCTACTGTCTGCCCAGTGGCTCCTTTACCTGGCTGGGTGGCAGCAGTCCGCCCCTTGTACCACCTACTGTCTGCCCAGTGGCTCCTTTACCTGGCTGGGTGGCAGGAGTCCGCCCCTTGTACCACATACTGTCTGCCCAGTGGCTCCTTTACCTGGCTGGGTGGCAGCAGTCCGCCCCTTGTACCACCTACTGTCTGCCCAGTGGCTCCTTTACCTGGCTGGGTGGCAGGAGACCGCCCCTTGTACCACCTACTGTCTGCCCAGTGGCTCCTTTACCAGGCTGGGTGGCAGGAGTCCGCCCACCCGCCCACCTACTGTCTGCCCAATGGCCTCCTTTACCTGGCTGGGTGGCAGGAGTCCGCCCCTTGTACCACCTACTGTCTGCCCAGTGGCGCCTTTACCTGGCTGGGTGGCAGGAGTCCGCCCCTTGTACCACCTACTGTCTGCCCAGTGGCTCCTCTACCAGGCAGGGTGGCAGGAGTCCGCCCCTTGTACCACCTACTGTCTGCCCAGTGGCTCCTCTACCAGGCTGGGTGGCAGGAGTCCGCCCCTTGTACCACCTACTGTCTGCACAGTGGCTCCTCTACCAGGCTGGGTGGCAGGAGTCCGCCCCTTGTACCACCTACTGTCTGCCCAGTGGCTCCTTTACCTGGCTGGGTGGCAGCAGTCCGCCCCTTGTACCACCTACTGTCTGACCAGTGGCTGCTTTACCTGGCCGGTAGGCAGCAGTCCGCCCCTTGTACCACCTACTGTCTGCCCAGTGGCTCCTCTACCTGGCTGGGAGGCAGCAGTCCGCCCACCCGCCCACCTACTGTCTGCCCAGTGGCTCCTTTACCTGGCTGGGTGGCAGCAGTCCGCCCCTTGTACCACCTACTGTCTGCCCAGTGGCTCCTTTACCTGGCTGGGTGGCAGCAGTCCGCCCCTTGTACCACCTACTGTCTGCCCAGTGGCTCCTTTACCTGGCTGGGTGGCAGCAGTCCGCCCCTTGTACCACCTACTGTCTGCCCAGTGGCTCCTTTACCTGCCTGGGTGGCAGCAGTCCGCCCCTTGTACCACCTACTGTCTGCCTAGTGGCTGCTTTACCTGGCTGGTAGGCAGCAGTCCGCCCCTTGTACCACCTACTGTCGGCCCAGTGGCTCCTCTACCTGGCTGGGAGGCAGCAGTCCGCCCACCCGCCCACCTACTGTCTGCCCAGTGGCTCCTTTACCTGGCTGGGTGGCAGCAGTTCGCCCCTTGCACCACCTACTGTCTGCCCAGTGGCTCTTTTACCTGGCTGGGTGGCAGCAGTCCGCCCCTTGTACCACCTACTGTCTGCCCAGTGGCTCCTCTACCTGGCTGGGTGGCAGCAGTCCGCCCCTTGTACCACCTACTGTCTGCCCAGTGGCTGCTTTACCTGGCTGGTAGGCAGCAGTCCGCCCCTTGTACCACCTACTGTAGACCCAGTGGCTCCTCTACCTGGCTGGGAGGCAGCAGTCCGCCCACCCGCCCACCTACTGTCTGCCCAGTGGCTCCTTTACCTGGCTGGGTGGCAGCAGTCCGCCCCTTGCACCACCTACTGTCTGCCCAGTGGCTCTTTTACCTGGCTGGGTGGCAGCAGTCCGCCCCTTGTACCACCTACTGTCTGCCCAGTGGCTCCTCTACCTGGCTGGGTGGCAGCAGTCCGCCCCTTGTACCACCTACTGTCTGCCCAGTGGCTCCTTTACCTGGATGGGTGGCAGCAGTCCGCCCCTTGTACCACCTACTGTCTGCCCAGTGGCTCCTTTACCTGCAGGTTGGCAGCAGTCCGCCCCTTGTTCCACCTACTGTCTGTCCAGTGGCTCCTCTACCTGGCTGGGTGGCAGCAGTCCGCCCCTTGTACCACCTACTGTCTGCCCAGTGGCTCCTTTACCTGGCTGGGTGGCAGCAGTCCGCCCCTTGTACCACCTACTGTCTGCCCAGTGGCTTCTCTACCTGGCTGGGAGGCAGCAGTCCGCCCACCCGCCCACCTACTGTCTGTCCAGTGGCTCCTCTACCTGGCTGGGTGGCAGCAGTCCGCCCCTTGTACCACCTACTGTCTGCCCAGTGGCTCCTTTACCTGGCTGGGTGGCAGCAGTCCGCCCCTTGCACCACCTACTGTCTGCCCAGTGGCTCCTTTACCTGGCTGGGTGGCAGCAGTCCGCCCCTTGTACCACCTACTGTCTGCCCAGTGGCTCCTCTACCTGGCTGGGTGGCAGCAGTCCGCCCCTTGTACCACCTACTGTTTGCCCAGTGGCTCCTTTACCTGGCTGGGTGGCAGCAGTCCGCCCCTTGTACCACCTACTGTCTGCCCAGTGGCTCCTCTACCTGGCTGGGAGGCAGTAGTCCGCCCACCCGCCCACCTACTGTCTGCCCAATGGCCTCCTTTACCTGTTTGGGTGGCAGGAGTCCGCCCCTTGTACCACCTACTGTCTGCCCAGTGGCTCCTTTACCTGGCTGGTTGGCAGCAGTCCGCCCCTTGTACCACCTACTGTCTGCCCAGTGGCTCCTCTACCTGGCTGGGTGGCAGCAGTCCGCCCCTTGTACCAACTACTGTCTGCCCAGTGGCTCCTTTACCTGGCTGGGTGGCAGCAGTCCGCCCCTTGTACCACCTACTGTCTGCCCAGTTGCTCCTCTACCTGGCTGGGTGGCAGCAGTCCGCCCCTTGTACCACCTACTGTCTGCCCAGTGGCTCCTTTACCTGGCTGGGTGGCAGCAGTGAGCCCCTTGTACCACCTACTGTCTGCCCAGTGGCTCCTTTACCTGGCTGGGTGGCAGCAGACCGCCCCTTGTACCACCTACTGTCTGCCCAGTGGCTCCTTTACCAGGCTGGGTGGCAGGAGTCCGCCCCTTGTACCACCTACTGTCTGCCCAGTTGCTCCTTTACCAGGCTGGGTGGCAGCAGTCCGCCCCTTGTACCACCTACTGTCTGCCCAGTGGCTCCTTTACCTGGCTGGGTGGCAGGAGACCGCCCCTTGTACCACCTACTGTCTGCCCAGTGGCCCCTGTACCTGGCTGGGTGGCAGGAGTCCGCCCCTTGTACCACCTACTGTCTGCCCAGTGGCTCCTCTACCTGGCTGGGTGGCAGGAGTCCGCCCCTTGTACCACCTACTGTCTGCCCAGTGGCTCCTTTACCTGGCTGGGTGGCAGGAGACCGCCCCTTGTACCACCTACTGTCTGCCCAGTGGCTCCTTTACCTGGCTGGGTTGCAGGAGTCCGCCCCTTGTACCACCTACTGTCTGCCCAGTGGCTCCTCTACCAGGCTGGGTGGCAGGAGACCGCCCCTTGTACCACCTACTGTCTGCCCAGTGGCTCCTTTACCATGCTGGGTTGCAGGAGACCGCCCCTTGTACCACCTACTGTCTGCCCAGTGGCTCCTTTACCAGGCTGGGTGGCAGGAGTCCGCCCCTTGTACCACCTACTGTCTGCCCAGTGGCTCCTTTACCTGGCTGGGTTGCAGGAGACCGCCCCTTGTACCACCTACTGTCTGCCCAGTGGCTCCTTTACCTGGCTGGGTGGCAGGAGTCCGCCCCTTGTACCACCTACTGTCTGCCCAGTGGCTCCTTTACCTGGCTGGGTGGCAGGAGACCGCCCCTTGTACCACCTACTGTCTGCCCAGTGGCTCCTTTACCTGGCTGGGTGGCAGGAGACCGTCCCTTGTACCACCTACTGTCTGCCCAGTGGCTCCTTTACCTGGCTGGGTGGCAGGAGTCCGCCCCTTGTACCACCTACTGTCTGCCCAGTGGCTCCTTTACCTGGCTGGGTGGAAGGAGACCGCCCCTTGTACCACCTACTGTCTGCCCAGTGGCTCCTTTACCAGGCTGGGTGGCAGGAGTCCGCCCCTTGTACCACCTACTGTCTGCCCAGTGGCTCCTTTACCTGGCTGGGTGGAAGGAGACCGCCCCTTGTACCACCTACTGTCTGCCCAGTGGCTCCTTTACCAGGCTGGGTGGCAGGTGTCCGCCCCTTGTACCACCTACTGTCTGCCCAGTGGCTCCTTTACCTGGCTGGGTGGCAGGAGACCGCCCCTTGTACCACCTACTGTCTGCCCAGTGGCTCCTTTACCAGGCTGGGTGGCAGGAGTCCGCCCCTTGTACCACCTACTGTCTGCCCAGTGGCTCCTTTACCTGGCTGGGTGGCAGGTGACCGCCCCTTGTACCAACTACTGTCTGCCCAGTGGCTCCTTTACCAGGCTGGGTGGCAGGAGACCGCCCTTGTACCAACTACTGTCTGCCCAGTGGCTCCTTTACCAGGCTGGGTGGCAGGAGACCGCCCCTTGTACCACCTACTGTCTGCCCAGTGGCTCCTTTACCTGGCTGGGTGGCAGGAGACCGCCCCTTGTACCACCTACTGTCTGCCCAGTGGCTCCTTTACCAGGCTGGTTGGCAGGAGTCCGCCCCTTGTACCACCTACTGTCTGCCCAGTGGCTCCTTTACCTGGCTGGGTGGCAGGAGTCCGCCCCTTGTACCACCAACTGTCTGCCCTGTGGCTCCTTTACCAGGCTGGGTGGCAGGAGTCCGCCCCTTGTACCACCTACTGTCTGCCCAGTGGCTCCTTTACCAGGCTGGGTGGCAGGAGTCCGCCCCTTGTACCACCTACTGTCTGCCCAGTGGCTCCTTTACCAGGCTGGGTGGCAGGAGTCCGCCCCTTGTACCACCTACTGTCTGCCCTGTGGCTCCTTTACCAGGCTGGGTGGCAGGAGTCCGCCCCTTGTACCACCTACTGTCTGCCCAGTGGCTCCTTTACCAGGCTGGGTGGCAGGAGTCCGCCCCTTGTACCACCTACTGTCTGCCCAGTGGCTCCTTTACCAGGCTGGGTGGCAGGAGTCCGCCCCTTGTACCACCTACTGTCTGCCCAGTGGCTCCTTTACCAGGCTGGGTGGCAGGAGTCCGCCCCTTGTACCACCTACTGTCTGCCCAGTGGCTCCTTTACCAGGCTGGGTGGCAGGAGACCGCCCCTTGTACCACCTACTGTCTGCCCAGTGGCTCCTTTACCAGGCTGGGTGGCAGGAGTCCGTCCCTTGTACCACCTACTGTCTGCCCTGTGGCTCCTTTACCAGGCTGGGTGGCAGGAGTCCGCCCCTTGTACCACCTACTGTCTGCCCAGTGGCTCCTTTACCAGGCTGGGTGGCAGGAGTCCGTCCCTTGTACCACCTACTGTCTGCCCTGTGGCTCCTTTACCAGGCTGGGTGGCAGGAGTCCGCCCCTTTAACCACCTACTGTCTGCCCTGTGGCTCCTTTACCAGGCTGGGTGGCAGGAGTCCGCCCCTTGTACCACCTACTGTCTGCCCAGTGGCTCCTTTACCAGGCTGGGTGGCAGGAGTCCGCCCCTTGTACCACCTACTGTCTGCCCAGTGGCTCCTTTACCTGGCTGGGTGGCAGGAGACCGCCCCTTGTACCACCTACTGTCTGCCCAGTGGCTCCTTTACCTGGCTGGGTGGCAGGAGACCGCCCCTTGTACCACCTACTGTCTGCCCAGTGGCTCCTTTACCAGGCTGGGTGGCAGGAGTCCGCCCCTTGTACCACCTACTGTCTGCCCAGTGGCTCCTTTACCAGGCAGGGTGGCAGGAGTCCGCCCCTTGTACCACCTACTGTCTGCCCAGTGGCTCCTTTACCTGGCTGGGTGGCAGGAGTCCGCCCCTTGCACCACCTACTGTCTGCCCTGTGGCTCCTTTACCAGGCTGGGTGGCAGGAGTCCGCCCCTTGTACCACCTACTGTCTGCCCAGTGGCTCCTTTACCTGGCTGGGTGGCAGGAGTCCGCCCCTTGCACCACCTACTGTCTGCCCTGTGGCTCCTTTACCTGGCTGGGTGGCAGGAGTCCGCCCTTGCACCACCTACTGTCTGCCCTGTGGCTCCTTTACCTGGCTGGGTGGCAGGAGACCGCCCCTTGTACCACCTACTGTCTGCCCAGTGGCTCCTTTACCTGGCTGGGTGGCAGGAGACCGCCCCTTGTACCACCTACTGTCTGCCCAGTGGCTCCTTTACCTGGCTGGGTGGCAGGAGTCCGCCCCTTGCACCACCTACTGTCTGCCCAGTGGCTCCTTTACCTGGCTGGGTGGCAGGAGACCGCCCCTTGCACCACCTACTGTCTGCCCAGTGGCTCCTTTACCAGGCTGGGTGGCAGGAGTCCGCCCCTTGCACCACCTACTGTCTGCCCAGTGGCTCCTTTACCTGGCTGGGTGGCAGGAGACCGCCCCTTGTACCACCTACTGTCTGCCCAGTGGCTCCTTTACCTGGCTGGGTGGCAGGAGTCCGCCCCTTGCACCACCTACTGTCTGCCCAGTGGCTCCTTTACCAGGCTGGGTGGCAGGAGTCCGCCCCTTGTACCACCTACTGTCTGCCCAGTGGCTCCTTTACCTGGCTGGGTGGCAGGTGTCCGTCCCTTTTACCACCTACTGTCTGCCCTGTGGCTCCTTTACCAGGCTGGGTGGCAGGAGTCCGCCCCTTGTACCACCTACTGTCTGCCCAGTGGCTCCTTTACCTGGCTGGGTGGCAGGAGTCCGCCCCTTGTACCACCTACAGTCTGCCCAGTGGCTCCTTTACCTGGCTGGGTGGCAGGAGTCCGCCCCTTGTACCACCTACTGTCTGCCCAGTGGCTCCTTTACCTGGCTGGGTGGCAGGAGTCCGCCCCTTGTACCACCTACAGTCTGCCCAGTGGCTCCTTTACCAGGCTGGGTGGCAGGAGTCCGCCCCTTGGACCACCTACTGTCTGCCCAGTGGCTCCTTTACCAGGCTGGGTGGCAGGAGACCGCCCCTTGTACCACCTACTGTCTGCCCAGTGGCTCCTTTACCTGGCTGGGTGGCAGGAGTCCGCCCCTTGCACCACCTACTGTCTGCCCAGTGGCTCCTTTACCTGGCTGGGTGGCAGGAGACCGCCCCTTGTACCACCTACTGTCTGCCCAGTGGCTCCTTTACCTGGCTGGGTGGCAGGAGACCGCCCCTTGCACCACCTACTGTCTGCCCAGTGGCTCCTTTACCAGGCTGGGTGGCAGGAGACCGCCCCTTGTACCACCTACTGTCTGCCCAGTGGCTCCTTTACCAGGCTGGGTGGCAGGAGACCGCCCCTTGTACCACCTACTGTCTGCCCAGTGGCTCCTTTACCAGGCTGGGTGGCAGGAGACCGCCCCTTGTACCACCTACTGTCTGCCCAGTGGCTCCTTTACCAGGCTGGGTGGCAGGAGACCGCCCCTTGTACCACCTACTGTCTGCCCAGTGGCTCCTTTACCAGGCTGGGTGGCAGGAGTCCGCCCCTTGTACCACCTACTGTCTGCCCAGTGGCTCCTTTACCTGGCTGGGTGGCAGGAGACCGCCCCTTGCACCACCTACTGTCTGCCCAGTGGCTCCTTTACCTGGCTGGGTGGCAGGAGTCCGCCCCTTGTACCACCTACTGTCTGCCCAGTGGCTCATTTACCAGGCTGGGTGGCAGGAGTCCGCCCCTTGTACCACCTACTGTCTGCCCAGTGGCTCCTTTACCTGGCTGGGTGGCAGGAGACCGCCCCTTGTACCACCTACTGTCTGCCCAGTGGCTCCTTTACCAGGCTGGGTGGCAGGAGTCCGCCCCTTGTACCACCTACTGTCTGCCCAGTGGCTCCTTTACCAGGCTGGGTGGCAGGAGTCCGCCCCTTGTACTACCTACTGTCTGCCCAGTGGCTCCTTTACCTGGCTGGGTGGCAGGAGACCGCCCCTTGTACCACCTACTGTCTGCCCAGTGGCTCCTTTACCAGGCTGGTTGGCAGGAGTCCGCCCCTTGTACCACCTACTGTCTGCCCAGTGGCTCCTTTACCAGGCTGGGTGGCAGGAGTCCGCCCCTTGTACCACCTACTGTCTGCCCAGTGGCTCCTTTACCTGGCTGGGTGGCAGGAGACCGCCCCTTGTACCACCTACTGTCTGCCCAGTGGCTCCTTTACCTGGCTGGGTGGCAGGAGTCCGCCCCTTGTACCACCTACTGTCTGCCCAGTGGATCCTTTACCAGGCTGGGTGGCAGGAGTCCGCCCCTTGTACCACCTACTGTCTGCCCAGTGGCTCCTTTACCTGGCTGGGTGGCAGGAGACCGCCCCTTGTACCACCTACTGTCTGCCCAGTGGCTCCTTTACCAGGCTGGGTGGCAGGAGTCCGCCCCTTGTACCACCTACTGTCTGCCCAGTGGCTCCTTTACCAGGCTGGGTGGCAGGAGTCCGCCCTTTGTACCACCTACTGTCTGCCCAGTGGCTCCTTTACCAGGCTGGGTGGCAGGAGTCCGCCCCTTGTACCACCTACTGTCTGCCCAGTGGCTCCTTTACCAGGCTGTGTGGCAGGAGTCGGCCCCTTGTACCACCTACTGTCTGCCCAGTGGCTCCTTTACCTGGCTGGGTGGCAGGAGACCGCCCCTTGTACCACCTACTGTCTGCCCAGTGGCTCCTTTACCAGGCTGGGTGGCAGGAGTCCGCCCCTTGTACCACCTACTGTCTGCCCAGTGGCTCCTTTACCAGGCTGGGTGGCAGGAGTCCGCCCCTTGTACCACCTACTGTCTGCCCAGTGGCTCCTTTACCAGGCTGGGTGGCAGGAGTCCGCCCCTTGTACCACCTACTGTCTGCCCAGTGGCTCCTTTACCAGGCTGGGTGGCAGGAGTCCGCCCCTTGTACCACCTACTGTCTGCCCAGTGGCTCCTTTACCTGGCTGGGTGGCAGGAGACCGCCCCTTGTACCACCTACTGTCTGCCCAGTGGCTCCTTTACCTGGCTGGGTGGCAGGAGTCCGCCCCTTGTACCACCTACTGTCTGCCCAGTGGCTCCTTTACCAGGCTGGGTGGCAGGAGTCCGCCCCTTGTACCACCTACTGTCTGCCCAGTGGCTCCTTTACCTGGCTGGGTGGCAGGAGACCGCCCCTTGTACCACCTACTGTCTGCCCAGTGGCTCCTTTACCAGGCTGGGTGGCAGGAGTCCGCCCCTTGTACCACCTACTGTCTGCCCAGTGGCTCCTTTACCAGGCTGGGTGGCAGGAGACCGCCCCTTGTACCACCTACTGTCTGCCCAGTGGCTCCTTTACCTGGCTGGGTGGCAGGAGTCCGCCCCTTGCACCACCTACTGTCTGCCCAGTGGCTCCTTTACCTGGCTGGGTGGCAGGAGACCGCCCCTTGTACCACCTACTGTCTGCCCAGTGGCTCCTTTACCTGGCTGGGTGGCAGGAGACCGCCCCTTGCACCACCTACTGTCTGCCCAGTGGCTCCTTTACCAGGCTGGGTGGCAGGAGACCGCCCCTTGTACCACCTACTGTCTGCCCAGTGGCTCCTTTACCAGGCTGGGTGGCAGGAGACCGCCCCTTGTACCACCTACTGTCTGCCCAGTGGCTCCTTTACCAGGCTGGGTGGCAGGAGACCGCCCCTTGTACCACCTACTGTCTGCCCAGTGGCTCCTTTACCAGGCTGGGTGGCAGGAGACCGCCCCTTGTACCACCTACTGTCTGCCCAGTGGCTCCTTTACCAGGCTGGGTGGCAGGAGTCCGCCCCTTGTACCACCTACTGTCTGCCCAGTGGCTCCTTTACCTGGCTGGGTGGCAGGAGACCGCCCCTTGCACCACCTACTGTCTGCCCAGTGGCTCCTTTACCTGGCTGGGTGGCAGGAGTCCGCCCCTTGTACCACCTACTGTCTGCCCAGTGGCTCATTTACCAGGCTGGGTGGCAGGAGTCCGCCCCTTGTACCACCTACTGTCTGCCCAGTGGCTCCTTTACCTGGCTGGGTGGCAGGAGACCGCCCCTTGTACCACCTACTGTCTGCCCAGTGGCTCCTTTACCAGGCTGGGTGGCAGGAGTCCGCCCCTTGTACCACCTACTGTCTGCCCAGTGGCTCCTTTACCAGGCTGGGTGGCAGGAGTCCGCCCCTTGTACTACCTACTGTCTGCCCAGTGGCTCCTTTACCTGGCTGGGTGGCAGGAGACCGCCCCTTGTACCACCTACTGTCTGCCCAGTGGCTCCTTTACCAGGCTGGGTGGCAGGAGTCCGCCCCTTGTACCACCTACTGTCTGCCCAGTGGCTCCATTACCAGGCTGGGTGGCAGGAGTCCGCCCCTTGTACCACCTACTGTCTGCCCAGTGGCTCCTTTACCTGGCTGGGTGGCAGGAGACCGCCCCTTGTACCACCTACTGTCTGCCCAGTGGCTCCTTTACCTGGCTGGGTGGCAGGAGTCCGCCCCTTGTACCACCTACTGTCTGCCCAGTGGATCCTTTACCAGGCTGGGTGGCAGGAGTCCGCCCCTTGTACCACCTACTGTCTGCCCAGTGGCTCCTTTACCTGGCTGGGTGGCAGGAGACCGCCCCTTGTACCACCTACTGTCTGCCCAGTGGCTCCTTTACCAGGCTGGGTGGCAGGAGTCCGCCCCTTGTACCACCTACTGTCTGCCCAGTGGCTCCTTTACCAGGCTGGGTGGCAGGAGTCCGCCCTTTGTACCACCTACTGTCTGCCCAGTGGCTCCTTTACCAGGCTGGGTGGCAGGAGTCCGCCCCTTGTACCACCTACTGTCTGCCCAGTGGCTCCTTTACCAGGCTGGGTGGCAGGAGTCGGCCCCTTGTACCACCTACTGTCTGCCCAGTGGCTCCTTTACCTGGCTGGGTGGCAGGAGACCGCCCCTTGTACCACCTACTGTCTGCCCAGTGGCTCCTTTACCAGGCTGGGTGGCAGGAGTCCGCCCCTTGTACCACCTACTGTCTGCCCAGTGGCTCCTTTACCAGGCTGGGTGGCAGGAGTCCGCCCCTTGTACCACCTACTGTCTGCCCAGTGGCTCCTTTACCAGGCTGGGTGGCAGGAGTCCGCCCCTTGTACCACCTACTGTCTGCCCAGTGGCTCCTTTACCAGGCTGGGTGGCAGGAGTCCGCCCCTTGTACCACCTACTGTCTGCCCAGTGGCTCCTTTACCTGGCTGGGTGGCAGGAGACCGCCCCTTGTACCACCTACTGTCTGCCCAGTGGCTCCTTTACCTGGCTGGGTGGCAGGAGTCCGCCCCTTGTACCACCTACTGTCTGCCCAGTGGCTCCTTTACCAGGCTGGGTGGCAGGAGTCCGCCCCTTGTACCACCTACTGTCTGCCCAGTGGCTCCTTTACCTGGCTGGGTGGCAGGAGACCGCCCCTTGTACCACCTACTGTCTGCCCAGTGGCTCCTTTACCAGGCTGGGTGGCAGGAGTCCGCCCCTTGTACCACCTACTGTCTGCCCAGTGGCTCCTTTACCAGGCTGGGTGGCAGGAGTCCGCCCCTTGTACCACCTACTGTCTGCCCAGTGGCTCCTTTACCAGGCTGGGTGGCAGGAGTCCGCCCCTTGTACCACCTACTGTCTGCCCAGTGGCTCCTTTACCAGGCTGGGTGGCAGGAGTCCGCCCCTTGTACCACCTACTGTCTGCCCAGTGGCTCCTTTACCTGGCTGGGTGGCAGGAGACCGCCCCTTGTACCACCTACTGTCTGCCCAGTGGCTCCTTTACCAGGCTGGGTGGCAGGAGTCCGCCCCTTGTACCACCTACTGTCTGCCCAGTGGCTCCTTTACCAGGCTGGGTGGCAGGAGTCTGCCCCTTGCACCATCTACTGTCTGCCCAGTGGCTCCTTTACCAGGCTGGGTGGCAGGAGTCCGCCCCTTGCACCACCTACTGTCTGCCCAGTGGCTCCTTTACCTGGCTGGGTGGCAGGAGTCCGCCCCTTGCACCACCTACTGTCTGCCCAGTGGCTCCTTTACCTGGCTGGGTGGCAGGAGTCCGCCCCTTGTACCACTTACTGTCTGCCCAGTGGCTCCTTTACCAGGCTGGGTGGCAGGAGTCCGCCCCTTGCACCACCTACTGTCTGCCCAGTGGCTCCTTTACCTGGCTGGGTGGCAGGAGACCGCCCCTTGTACCACCTACTGTCTGCCCAGTGGCTCCTTTACCTGGCTGGGTGGCAGGAGTCCGCCCCTTGCACCACCTACTGTCTGCCCAGTGGCTCCTTTACCAGGCTGGGTGGCAGGAGTCCGCCCCTTGCACCACCTACTGTCTGCCCAGTGGCTCCTTTACCTGGCTGGGTGGCAGGAGTCCGCCCCTTGTACCACCTACAGTCTGCCCAGTGGCTCCTTTACCAGGCTGGGTGGCAGGAGTCCGCCCCTTGGACCACCTACTGTCTGCCCAGTGGCTTCTTTACCTGGCTGGGTGGCAGGAGACCGCCCCTTGTACCACCTACTGTCTGCCCAGTGGCTCCTTTACCAGGCTGGGTGGCAGGAGTCCGCCCCTTGTACCACCTACTGTCTGCCCAGTGGCTCCTTTACCAGGCTGGGTGGCAGGAGTCCGCCCCTTGTACCACCTACTGTCTGCCCAGTGGCTCCTTTACCTGGCTGGGTGGCAGGAGACCGCCCCTTGTACCACCTACTGTCTGCCCAGTGGCTCCTTTACCAGGCTGGGTGGCAGGAGTCCGCCCCTTGTACCACCTACTGTCTGCCCAGTGGCTCCTTTACCAGGCTGGGTGGCAGGAGTCCGCCCCTTGTACCACCTACTGTCTGCCCAGTGGCTCCTTTACCTGGCTGGGTGGCAGGAGACCGCCCCTTGTACCACCTACTGTCTGCCCAGTGGCTCCTTTACCAGGCTGGGTGGCAGGAGTCCGCCCCTTGTACCACCTACTCTCTGCCCAGTGGCTCCTTTACCAGGCTGGGTGGCAGGAGTCCGCCCCTTGTACCACCTACTGTCTGCCCAGTGGCTCCTTTACCTGGCTGGGTGGAAGGAGTCCGCCCCTTGTACAACCTACTGTCTGCCCTGTGGCTCCTTTACCAGGCTGGGTGGCAGGAGTCCGCCCCTTGTACCACCTACTGTCTGCCCAGTGGCTCCTTTACCTGGCTGGGTGGCAGGAGACCACCCCTTGTACCACCTACTGTCTGCCCAGTGGCTCCTTTACCAGGCTGGGTGGCAGGAGTCCGCCCACCCGCCCACCTACTGTCTGCCCAATGGCCTCCTTTACCTGGCTGGGTGGCAGGAGTCCGCCCCTTGTACCACCTACTGTCTGCCCAGTGGCTCCTTTACCTGGCTGGGTGGCAGCAGTCCGCCCCTTGTACCACCTACTGTCTGCCCAGTGGCTCCTTTACCTGGCTTGGTGGCAGCAGTCCGCCCCTTGCACCACCTACTGTCTGCCCAGTTGCTCCTTTACCAGGCTGGGTGGCAGGAGTCCGCCCCTTGTACCACCTACTGTCTGCCCAGTGGCTCCTCTACCTGGCTGGGTGGCAGGAGTCCGCCCCTTGTACCACCTACTGTCTGCCCAGTGGCTCCTTTACCTGGCTGGATGGCAGGAGCCCGCCCCTTGTACAACCTACTGTCTGCCCAGTGGCTCCTCTACCTGGCTGGGTGGCAGGAGTCCGCCCCTTGTACCACCTACTGTCTGCCCAGTGGCTCCTTTACCTGGCTGGGTGGCAGGAGTCCGCCCCTTGTACCACCTACTGTCTGCCCAGTGGCTACTTTACCTGGCTGTGAGGCAGCTGTCCGCCCACCCGCCCACCTACTGTCTGCCCAGTGGCTCCTTTACCTGGCTGGGAGGCAGCAGTCCGCACACCCGCCCACCTACTGTCTGCCCAATGGCCTCCTTTACCTGGCTGGGTGGCAGGAGTCCGCCCCTTGTACCACCTACTGTCTGCCCAGTAGCTCCTTTACCTGGCTGGGTGGCAGCAGTCCGCCCCTTGTACCACCTACTGTCTGCCCAGTGGCTCCTTTACCTGGCTGGGTGGCAGCAGTCCGCCCCTTGCACCACCTACTGTCTGCCCAGTGGCTCCTTTACATGGCTGGGTGGCAGGAGTCCGCCCCTTGCACCACCTACTGTCTGCCCAGTGGCTCCTCTACCTGGCTGGGTGGCAGGAGTCCGCCCCTTGCACCACCTACTGTCTGCCTAGTGGCTCCTCTACCTGGCTGGGTGGCAGGAGTCCGCCCCTTGCACCACCTACTGTCTGCCCAGTGGCTCCTTTACCTGGCTGGGTGGCAGGAGTCCGCCCCTTGCACCACCTACTGTCTGCCCAGTGGCTCCTCTACCTGGCTGGGTGGCAGGAGTCCGCCCCTTGCACCACCTACTGTCGGCCCAGTGGCTCCTCTACCTGGCTGGGTGGCAGGAGTCCGCCCCTTGTACCACATACTGTCTGCCCAGTGGCTCCTCTACCAGGCTGGGTGGCAGGAGTCCGCCCCTTGTACCACCTACTGTCTGCCCAGTGGCTCCTCTACCAGGCAGGGTGGCAGGAGTCCGCCCCTTGTACCACCTACTGTCTGCCCAGTGGCTCCTCTACCAGGCTGGGTGGCAGGAGTCCGCCCCTTGTACCACCTACTGTCTGCCCAGTGGCTCCTTTACCAGGCTGTGTGGCAGGAGTCCGCCCCTTGTACCACCTACTGTCTGCCCAGTGGCTCCTCTACCTGGCTGGGTGGCAGCAGTCCGCCCCTTGTACCACCTACTGTCTGCCCAGTGGCTCCTTTACCTGGCTGGGTGGCAGCAGTCCGCCCCTTGTACCAACTACTGTCTGCCCAGTGGCTCCTTTACCTGGCTGGGTGGCAGCAGTCCGCCCCTTGTACCACCTACTGTCTGCCCAGTGGCTCCTTTACCTGGCTGGGTGGCAGGAGTCCGCCCACCCGCCCACCTACTGTCTGCCCAATGGCCTCCTTTACCTGGCTGGGTGGCAGGAGTCCGCCCCTTGTACCACCTACTGTCTGCCCAGTGGCTCCTTTACCTGGTCGGGTGGCAGCAGTCCGCCCCTTGTACCACCTACTGTCTGCCCAGTGGCTCCTTTACCTGGCTGGGTGGCAGGAGTCCGCCCCTTGTACAACCTACTGTCTGCCCAGTGGCTCCTCTACCTGGCTGGGTGGCAGGAGTCCGCCCCTTTTACCACCTACTGTCTGCCCAGTGGCTCCTTTACCTGGCTGGGTGGCAGCAGTCCGCCCCTTGTACAAACTACTGTCTGCCCAGTGGCTCCTTTACCTGGCTGGGTGGCAGCAGTCCGCCCCTTGTACCACCTACTGTCTGCCCAGTGGCTCCTTTACCTGGCTGGGTGGCAGCAGTCCGCCCCTTGTACCACCTACTGTCTGCCCAGTGGCTCCTTTACCTGGCTGGGTGGCAGGAGTCCGCCCCTTGTACCACATACTGTCTGCCCAGTGGCTCCTTTACCTGGCTGGGTGGCAGCAGTCCGCCCCTTGTACCACCTACTGTCTGCCCAGTGGCTCCTTTACCTGGCTGGGTGGCAGGAGTCCGCCCCTTGTACCACCTACTGTCTGCCCAGTGGCTCCTTTACCTGGCTGGGTGGCAGCAGTCCGCGTCTTGTACCACCTACTGTCTGCCCAGTGGCTCCTTTACCTGGCTGGGTGGCAGCAGTCCGCTCCTTGTACCACCTACTGTCTGCCCAGTGGCTCCTTTACCTGGCTGGGTGGCAGGAGTCCGCCCCTTGTACCACCTACTGTCTGCCCAGTGGCTCCTTTACCTGGCTGGGAGGCAGCAGTCCGCCCACCCGCCCACCTACTGTCTGCCCAGTGGCTCCTTTACCTGGCTGGGTGGCAGGAGTCCGCCCCTTGTACCACCTACTGTCTGCCCAGTGGCTCCTTTACCTGGCTGGGTGGCAGCAGTCCGCCCCTTGTACCACCTACTGTCTGCCCAGTGGCTCCTTTACCTGGATGGGTGGCAGCAGTCCGCCCCTTGTACCACCTACTGTCTGACCAGTGGCTGCTTTACCTGGCCGGTAGGCAGCAGTCCGCCCCTTGTACCACCTACTGTCTGCCCAGTGGCTCCTCTACCTGGCTGGGAGGCAGCAGTCCGCCCACCCGCCCACCTACTGTCTGCCCAGTGGCTCCTTTACCTGGCTGGGTGGCAGCAGTCCGCCCCTTGTACCACCTACTGTCTGCCCAGTGGCTCCTTTACCTGGCTGGGTGGCAGCAGTCCGCCCCTTGTACCACCTACTGTCTGCCCAGTGGCTCCTTTACCTGGCTGGGTGGCAGCAGTCCGCCCCTTGTACCACCTACTGTCTGCCCAGTGGCTCCTTTACCTGCCTGGGTGGCAGCAGTCCGCCCCTTGTACCACCTACTGTCTGCCCAGTGGCTGCTTTACCTGGCTGGTAGGCAGCAGTCCGCCCCTTGTACCACCTACTGTCGGCCCAGTGGCTCCTCTACCTGGCTGGGAGGCAGCAGTCCGCCCACCCGCCCACCTACTGTCTGCCCAGTGGCTCCTTTACCTGGCTGGGTGGCAGCAGTTCGCCCCTTGCACCACCTACTGTCTGCCCAGTGGCTCTTTTACCTGGCTGGGTGGCAGCAGTCCGCCCCTTGTACCACCTACTGTCTGCCCAGTGGCTCCTCTACCTGGCTGGGTGGCAGCAGTCCGCCCCTTGTACCACCTACTGTCTGCCCAGTGGCTGCTTTACCTGGCTGGTAGGCAGCAGTCCGCCCCTTGTACCACCTACTGTCGGCCCAGTGGCTCCTCTACCTGGCTGGGAGGCAGCAGTCCGCCCACCCGCCCACCTACTGTCTGCCCAGTGGCTCCTTTACCTGGCTGGGTGGCAGCAGTCCGCCCCTTGCACCACCTACTGTCTGCCCAGTGGCTCTTTTACCTGGCTGGGTGGCAGCAGTCCGCCCCTTGTACCACCTACTGTCTGCCCAGTGGCTCCTCTACCTGGCTGGGTGGCAGCAGTCCGCCCCTTGTACCACCTAATGTCTGCCCAGTGGCTCCTTTACCTGGATGGGTGGCAGCAGTCCGCCCCTTGTACCACCTACTGTCTGCCCAGTGGCTCCTTTACCTGCAGGTTGGCAGCAGTCCGCCCCTTGTACCACCTACTGTCTGTCCAGTGGCTCCTCTACCTGGCTGGGTGGCAGCAGTCCGCCCCTTGTACCACCTACTGTCTGCCCAGTGGCTCCTTTACCTGGCTGGGTGGCAGCAGTCCGCCCCTTGTACCACCTACTGTCTGCCCAGTGGCTTCTCTACCTGGCTGGGAGGCAGCAGTCCGCCCACCCGCCCACCTACTGTCTGTCCAGTGGCTCCTCTACCTGGCTGGGTGGCAGCAGTCCGCCCCTTGTACCACCTACTGTCTGCCCAGTGGCTCCTTTACCTGGCTGGGTGGCAGCAGTCCGCCCCTTGCACCACCTACTGTCTGCCCAGTGGCTCCTTTACCTGGCTGGGTGGCAGCAGTCCGCCCCTTGTACCACCTACTGTCTGCCCAGTGGCTCCTCTACCTGGCTGGGTGGCAGCAGTCCGCCCCTTGTACCACCTACTGTCTGCCCAGTGGCTCCTTTACCTGGCTGGGTGGCAGCAGTCCGCCCCTTGTACCACCTACTGTCTGCCCAGTGGCTCCTCTACCTGGCTGGGAGGCAGCAGTCCGCCCACCCGCCCACCTACTGTCTGCCCAATGGCCTCCTTTACCTGTTTGGGTGGCAGCAGTCCGCCCCTTGCACCACCTACTGTCTGCCCAGTGGCTCCTCTACCTGGCTGGGTGGCAGCAGTCCGCCCCTTGTACCACCTACTGTCTGCCCAGTGGCTCCTCTACCTGGCTGGGTTCCAGCAGTCCGCCCCTTGTACCAACTACTGTCTGCCCAGTGGCTCCTTTACCTGGCTGGGTGGCAGCAGTCCGCCCCTTGTACCACCTACTGTCTGCCCAGTGGCTCCTCTACCTGGCTGGGTGGCAGCAGTCCGCCCCTTGTTCCACCTACTGTCTGCCCAGTGGCTCCTTTACCTGGCTGGGTGGCAGCAGTCCGCCCCTTGTACCACCTACTGTCTGCCCAGTGGCTCCTTTACCTGGCTGGGTGGCAGCAGACCGCCCCTTGTACCACCTACTGTCTGCCCAGTGGCTCCTTTACCAGGCTGGGTGGCAGGAGTCCGCCCCTTGTACCACCTACTGTCTGCCCAGTTGCTCCTTTACCAGGCTGGGTGGCAGCAGTCCGCCCCTTGTACCACCTACTGTCTGCCCAGTGGCTCCTTTACCTGGCTGGGTGGCAGGAGACCGCCCCTTGTACCACCTACTGTCTGCCCAGTGGCCCCTGTACCTGGCTGGGTGGCAGGAGTCCGCCCCTTGTACCACCTACTGTCTGCCCAGTCGCTCCTCTACCTGGCTGGGTGGCAGGAGTCCGCCCCTTGTACCACCTACTGTCTGCCCAGTGGCTCCTTTACCTGGCTGGGTGGCAGGAGACCGCCCCTTGTACCACCTACTGTCTGCCCAGTGGCTCCTCTACCTGGCTGGGTGGCAGGAGTCCGCCCCTTGTACCACCTACTGTCTGCCCAGTGGCTCCTCTACCAGGCTGGGTGGCAGGAGACCGCCCCTTGTACCACCTACTGTCTGCCCAGTGGCTCCTTTACCAGGCTGGGTGGCAGGAGACCGCCCCTTGTACCACCTACTGTCTGCCCAGTGGCTCCTTTACCAGGCTGGGTGGCAGGAGTCCGCCCCTTGTACCACCTACTGTCTGCCCAGTGGCTCCTTTACCTGGCTGGGTTGCAGGAGACCGCCCCTTGTACCACCTACTGTCTGCCCAGTGGCTCCTTTACCTGGCTGGGTGGCAGGAGTCCGCCCCTTGTACCACCTACTGTCTGCCCAGTGGCTCCTTTACCTGGCTGGGTGGCAGGAGACCGCCCCTTGTACCACCTACTGTCTGCCCAGTGGCTCCTTTACCTGGCTGGGTGGCAGGAGACCGTCCCTTGTACCACCTACTGTCTGCCCAGTGGCTCCTTTACCTGGCTGGGTGGCAGGAGTCCGCCCCTTGTACCACCTACTGTCTGCCCAGTGGCTCCTTTACCTGGCTGGGTGGAAGGAGACCGCCCCTTGTACCACCTACTGTCTGCCCAGTGGCTCCTTTACCAGGCTGGGTGGCAGGAGTCCGCCCCTTGTACCACCTACTGTCTGTCCAGTGGCTCCTTTACCTGGCTGGGTGGAAGGAGACCGCCCCTTGTACCACCTACTGTCTGCCCAGTGGCTCCTTTACCAGGCTGGGTGGCAGGAGTCCGCCCCTTGTACCACCTACTGTCTGCCCAGTGGCTCCTTTACCTGGCTGGGTGGCAGGAGACCGCCCCTTGTACCACCTACTGTCTGCCCAGTGGCTCCTTTACCAGGCTGGGTGGCAGGAGTCCGCCCCTTGTACCACCTACTGTCTGCCCAGTGGCTCCTTTACCTGGCTGGGTGGCAGGTGACCGCCCCTTGTACCAACTACTGTCTGCCCAGTGGCTCCTTTACCAGGCTGGGTGGCAGGAGACCGCCCTTGTTCCAACTACTGTCTGCCCAGTGGCTCCTTTACCTGGCTGGGTGGCAGGAGACCGCCCCTTGTACCACCTACTGTCTGCCCAGTGGCTCCTTTACCAGGCTGGGTGGCAGGAGTCCGCCCCTTGTACCACCTACTGTCTGCCCAGTGGGTTCTTTACCTGGCTGGGTGGCAGGAGACCGCCCCTTGTACCACCTACTGTCTGCCCAGTGGCTCCTTTACCTGGCTGTGAGGCAGCTGTCCGCCCACCCGCCCACCTACTGTCTGCCCAGTGGCTCCTTTACCTGGCTGGGAGGCAGCAGTCCGCCCACCCGCCCACCTACTGTCTGCCCAATGGCCTCCTTTACCTGGCTGGGTGGCAGGAGTCCGCCCCTTGTACCACCTACTGTCTGCCCAGTGGCTCCTTTACCTGGCTGGGTGGCAGCAGTCCGCCCCTTGTACCACCTACTGTCTGCCCAGTGGCTCCTTTACCTGGCTGGGTGGCAGCAGTCCGCCCCTTGCACCACCTACTGTCTGCCCAGTGGCTCCTTTACCTGGCTGGGTGGCAGGAGTCCGCCCCTTGTACCACCTACTGTCTGCCCAGTGGCTCCTTTACCTGGCTGGGTGGCAGCAGTCCGCCCCTTGTACCACCTACTGTCTGCCCAGTGGCTCCTTTACCTGGCTGGGTGGCAGCAGTCCGCCCCTTGTACCACCTACTGTCTGCCCAGTGGCTCCTCTACCTGGCTGGGTGGCAGGAGTCCGCCCCTTGTACCACCTACTGTCTGCCCAGTGGCTCCTTTACCTGGCTGGGTGGCAGGAGTCCGCCCCTTGTACCACCTACTGTCTGCCCAGTGGCTCCTTTACCTGGCTGGGTGGCAGCAGTCCGCCCCTTGCACCACCTACTGTCTGCCCAGTGGCTCCTCTACCTGGCTGGGTGGCAGGAGTCCGCCCCTTGTACCACCTACTGTCTGCCCAGTGGCTCCTTTACCTGGCTGGGTGGCAGGAGTCCGCCCCTTGTACCACCTACTGTCTGCCCAGTGGCTCCTTTACCTGGCTGGGAGGCAGCAGTCCGCCCACCCGCCCACCTACTGTCTGCCCAATGGCCTCCTTTACCTGGCTGGGTGGCAGGAGTCCGCCCCTTGTACCACCTACTGTTTGCCCAGTGGCTCCTTTACCTGGCTGGGTTGCAGCAGTCCGCCCCTTGCACCACCTACTGTCTGCCCAGTGGCTTCTTTACCTGGCTGGGAGGCAGCAGTCCGCCCACCCGCCCACCTACTGTCTGTCCAGTGGCTCCTCTACCTGGCTGGGTGGCAGGAGTCCGCCCCTTGTACCACCTACTGTCTGCCCAGTGGCTCCTTTACCTGGCTGGGTGGCAGCAGTCCGCCCCTTGCACCACCTACTGTCTGCCCAGTGGCTCCTCTACCTGGCTGGGTGGCAGGAGTCCGCCCCTTGTACCACCTACTGTCTGCCCAGTGGCTCCTTTACCTGGCTGGGTGGCAGCAGTCCGCCCCTTGCACCACCTACTGTCTGGCCAGTGGCTCCTTTACCTGGCTGAGTGGCAGGAGACCGCCCCTTGTACCACCTACTGTCTGCCCAGTGGCTCCTTTACCTGGCTGGGTGGCAGGAGTCCGTCCCTTGTACCACCTACTGTATGCCCAGTGGCTCCTTTACCTGTCTGGGTGGCAGCAGTCCGCCCCTTGCACCACCTACTGTCTGCCCAGTGGCTCCTCTACCTGGCTGGGTGGCAGGAGTCCGCCTTTTGTACCACCTACTGTCTGCCCAGTGGCTCCTCTTCCTGGCTGGGTGGCAGGAGTCCGCCCCTTGTACCACCTACTGTCTGCCCAGTGGCTCCTTTACCTGGCTAGGTGGCAGCAGTCCGCCCCTTGTACCACCTACTGTCTGCCCAGTGGCTCCTTTACCTGGCTGGGTGGCAGGAGTCCGCCCCTTGCACCACCTACTGTCTGTCCAGTGGCTCCTCTACCTGGCTGGGTGGCAGGAGTCCGCCCCTTGTACCACCTACTGTCTGCCCAGTGGCTCCTTTACCTGGCTGGGTGGCAGCAGTCCGCCCCTTGCACCACCTACTGTCTGCCCAGTGGCTCCTCTACCTGGCTGGGTGGCAGGAGTCCGCCCCTTGTACCACCTACTGTCTGCCCAGTGGCTCCTTTACCTGGCTGGGTGGCAGCAGTCCGCCCCTTGCACCACCTACTGTCTGCCCAGTGGCTCCTTTACCTGGCTGGGTGGCAGCAGTCCGCCCCTTGTACCACCTACTGTCTGCCCAGTGGCTCCTTTACCTGGCTGGGTGGCAGGAGTCCGCCCCTTGTACCACCTACTGTCTGCCCAGTGGCTCCTTTACCTGGCTGTGAGGCAGCTGTCCGCCCACCCGCCCACCTACTGTCTGCCCAGTGGCTCCTTTACCTGGCTGGGTGGCAGCAGTCCGCCCCTTGTACCACCTACTGTCTGCCCAGTGGCTCCTTTACCTGGCTGGGTGGCAGCAGTCCGCCCCTTGTACCACCTACTGTCGTACCAGTGGCTCCTCTACCTGGCTGGGAGGCAGCAGTCCGCCCACCCGCCCACCTACTGTCTGCCCAGTGGCTCCTTTACCTGGCTGGGTGGCAGGAGTCCGCCTCTTGTACCACCTACTGTCTGCCCAGTGGCTCCTTTACCTGGCTGGGTGGCAGGAGACCGCCCCTTGTACCACCTACTGTCTGCCCAGTGGCTCCTTTACCAGGCTGGGTGGCAGGAGACCGCCCCTTGTACCACCTACTGTCTGCCCAGTGGCTCCTTTACCTGGCTGGGTGGCAGCAGTCCGCCCCTTGCACCACCTACTGTCTGCCCAGTGGCTCCTTTACCTGGCTGGGTGGCAGCAGTCCGCCCCTTGTACCACCTACTGTCTGCCCAGTGGCTCCTTTACCTGGCTGGGTGGCAGGAGTCCGCCCCTTGTACCACCTACTGTCTGCCCAGTGGCTCCTTTACCTGGCTGGGTGGCAGGAGTCCGCCCCTTGTACCACCTACTGTCTGCCCAGTGGCTCCTTTACCTGGCTGGGTGGCAGGAGTCCGCCCCTTGTACCACCTACTGTCTGCCCAGTGGCTCCTTTACCTGGCTGGGTGGCAGGAGTCCGCCCCTTGTACCACCTACTGTCTGCCCAGTGGCTCCTTTACCTGGCTGGGAGGCAGCAGTCCGCCCACCCGCCCACCTACTGTCTGCCCAGTGGCTCCTTTACCTGGCTGGGTGGCAGCAGTCCGCCCCTTGTACCACCTACTGTCTGCCCAGTGGCTGCTTTACCTGGCTGGTAGGCAGCAGTCCGCCCCTTGTACCACCTACTGTCGTCCCAGTGGCTCCTCTACCTGGCTGGGAGGCAGCAGTCCGCCCACCCGCCCACCTTCTGTCTGCCCAGTGGCTCCTTTACCTGGCTGGGAGGCAGCAGTCCGCCCCTTGCACCACCTACTATCTGCCCAGTGGCTTTTTTACCTGGCTGGGTGGCAGCAGTCCGCCCCTTGTACCACCTACTGTCTGCCCAGTGGCTCCTCTACCTGGCTGGGTGGCAGCAGTCCGCCCCTTGTACCACCTAATGTCTGTCCAGCGGCTCCTTTACCTGGCTGGGTGGTAGGAGTCCGCCCCTTGTACCACCTACTGTCTGCCCAGTGGCTCCTTTACCTGGCTGGGTGGCAGGAGTCCGCCCCTTGTACCACCTACTGTCTGCCCATTGGCTCCTTCACCTGGCTGGGAGGCAGCAGTCCGCCCACCCGCCCACCTACTGTCTGCCCAGTGGCTCCTTTACCTGGCTGGGTGGCAGCAGTCCGCCCCTTGTACCACCTACTGTCTGCCCAGTGGCTCCTTTACCTGGCTGGGTGGCAGGAGTTCGCCCCTTGTACCACCTACTGTCTGCCCAGTGGCTCCTTTACCTGGCTGGGTGGCAGGAGTCCCCCCCTTGTACCTCCTACTGTCTGCCCAGTGGCTCCTTTACCTGGCTGGGTGGCAGGAGTCCGCCCCTTGTACCTCCTACTGTCTGCCCAGTGGCTCCTTTACCTGGCTGGGAGGCAGCAGTCTGCCCACCCGCCCACCTACTGTCTGCCCAGTGGCTCCTTTACCTGGCTGGGTGGCAGCAGTCCGCCCCTTGTACCACCTACTGTCTGCCCAGTGGCTCCTTTACCTGGCTGGGTGGCAGGAGACCGCCCCTTGTACCACCTACTCTCTGCCCAGTGGCTCCTTTACCTGGCTTGGTGGCAGGAGTCCGCCCCTTGCACCACCTACTGTCTGCCCAGTGGCTCCTTTACCTGGCTGGGTGGCAGCAGTCCGCCCCTTGTACCACCTACTGTCTGCCCAGTGGCTCCTCTACCTGGCTGGGAGGCAGCAGTCCGCCCACCCGCCCACCTACTGTCTGTCCAGTGGCTCCTCTACCTGGCTGGGTGGCAGCAGTCCGCCCCTTGTACCACCTACTGTCTGCCCAGTGGCTCCTTTACCTGGCTGGGTGGCAGCAGTCCGCCCCTTTGACCCTACTGTCTGCTCAGTGGCTCCTTTTCCTGGCTGGGTGGCAGCAGTCCGCCCCTTGCACCACCTACTGCTGCCCAGTGGCTCCTCTACCTGGCTGGGTGGCAGCAGTCCGCCCCTTGTACCACCTACTGTCTGCCCAGTGGCTCCTCTACCTGGCTGGGTGGCAGCAGTCCGCCCCTTGTACCACCTACTGTCTGTCCAGTGGCTCCTCTACCTGGCTGGGTGGCAGCAGTCCGCCCCTTGTACCACCTACTGTCTGCCCAGTGGCTCCTTTACCTGGCTGGGTGGCAGCAGTCCGCCCCTTGCACCACCTACTGTCTGCCCAGTGGCTCCTTTACCTGGATGGGTGGCAGCAGTCCGCCCCTTGTACCACCTACTGTCTGTCCAGTGGCTCCTCTACCTGGCTGGGTGGCAGCAGTCCGCCCCTTGTACCACCTACTGTCTGTCCAGTGGTTCCTCTACCTGGCTGGGTGGCAGCAGTCCGCCCCTTGTACCACCTACTGTCTGCCCAGTGGCTCCTTTACCTGGCTGGGTGGCAGCAGTCCGCCCCTTGCACCCTACTGTCTGCCCAGTGGCTCCTTTACCTGGCTGGGTGGCAGCAGTCCGCCCCTTGCACCACCTACTGTCTGCCCAGTGGCTCCTCTACCTGGCTGGGTGGCAGCAGTCCGCCCCTTGTACCACCTACTGTCTGTCCAGTGGCTCCTCTACCTGGCTGGGTGGCAGCAGTCCGCCCCTTGTAACACCTACTGTCTGTCCAGTGGCTCCTCTACCTGGCTGGGTGGCAGCAGTCCGCCCCTTGTACCACCTACTGTCTGCCCAGTGGCTCCTTTACCTGGCTGGGTGGCAGCAGTCCGCCCCTTGCACCACCTACTGTCTGCCCAGTGGCTCCTTTACCTGGCTGGGTGGCAGCAGTCCGCCCCTTGCACCACCTACTGTCTGCCCAGTGGCTCCTCTACCTGGCTGGGTGGCTGCAGTCCACCCCTTGCACCACCTACTGTCTGTCCAGTGGCTCCTCTACCTGGCTGGGTGGCAGCAGTCCGCCCCTTGTACCACCTACTGTCTGCCCAGTGGCTCCTCTACCTGGCTGGGAGGCAGCAGTCCGCCCACCCGCCCACCTACTGTCTGTCCAGTGGCTCCTCTACCTGGCTGGGTGGCAGCAGTCCGCCCCTTGCACCACCTACTGTCTGCCCAGTGGCACCTCTACCTGGCTGGGTGGCAGCAGTCCGCCCCTTGCACCACCTACTGTCTGCCCAGTGGCTCCTTTACCTGGCTGGGTGGCAGCAGTCCGCCCCTTGTACCACCTACTGTCTGTCCAGTGGCTCCTCTACCTGGCTGGGTGGCAGCAGTCCGCCCCTTGTACCACCTACTGTCTGCCCAGTGGCTCCTCTACCTGGCTGGGTGGCCGGAGTCCGCCCCTTGTTTCATCTACTGTCTGCCCAGTGGCTCCTTTACCTGGCTGGGTGGCAGCAGTCCGCCCCTTGCACCACCTACTGTCTGCCCAGTGGCTCCTTTACCTGGCTGGGTGGCAGCAGTCCGCCCCTTGCACCACTTACTGTCTGCCCAGTAGCTCCTTTACCTGGCTGGGTGGCAGCAGTCCGCCCCTTGTACCACCTACTGTCTGCCCAGTTGCTCCTTTACCTGGCTGGGTGGCAGCAGTCCGCCCCTTGCACCACCTACTGTCTGCCCAGTGGCTCCTTTACCTGGCTGGGTGGCAGCAGTCCGCCCCTTTTACCACCTACTGTCTGCCCAGTGGCTCCTTTACCTGCAGGGTGGCAGCAGTCCGCCCCTTGTACCACCTACTGTCTGCCCAGTGGCTCCTTTACCTGCAGGGTGGCAGCAGTCCGCCCCTTGCACCACCTACTGTCTGCCCAGTGGCTCCTTTACCTGGCTGGGTGGCAGCAGTCCGCCCCTTGTACCACCTACTGTCTGTCCAGTGGCTCCTTTACCTGGCTGGGTGGCAGCAGTCCGCCCCTTGCATCACCTACTGTCTGCCCAGTGGCTCCTTTACCTGGCTGGGTGGCAGCAGTCCGCCCCTTGTACCACCTACTGTCTGCCCAGTGGCTCCTTTACCTGGCTGGGTGGCAGCAGTCCGCCCCTTGTACCACCTACTGTCTGCCCAGTGGCACCTCTACCTGGCTGGGTGGCAGCAGTCCGCCCCTTGTACCACCTACTGTCCGCCCAGTGGCTCCTCTACCTGGCTGGGAGGCAGCAGTCCGCCCCTTGTACCACCTACTGTCTGCCCAGTGGCTCCTCTACCTGGCTGGGAGGCAGCAGTCCGCCCCTTGCACCACCTACTGTCTGCCCAGTGGCTCCTTTACTTGGCTGGGTGGCAGCAGTTCGCCCCTTGCACCACCTACTGTCTGCCCAGTGGCTCCTTTACCTGGCTGGGTGGCAGCAGTTCGCCCCTTGCACCACCTACTGTCTGCCCAGTGGCTCCTTTACCTGGCTGGGTGGCAGCAGTCCGCCCCTTGTACCACCTACTGTCTGCCCAGTGGCTCCTCTACCTGGCTGGGAGGCAGCAGTCCGCCCCTTGTACCACCTACTGTCTGCCCAGTGGCTCCTTTACCTGGCTGGGTGGCAGCAGTCCGCCCCTTGTACCACCTACTGTCTGCCCAGTGGCTCCTTTACCTGGCTGGGTGGCAGCAGTCCGCCCCTTGTACCACCTACTGTCTGCCCAGTGGCTCCTCTACCTGGCTGGGAGGCAGCAGTCCGCCCCTTGTACCACCTACTGTCTGCCCAGTGGCACCTCTACCTGGCTGGGTGGCAGCAGTCCGCCCCTTGTACCACCTACTGTCTGCCCAGTGGCTCCTTTACCTGG